>NC_056741.1:721472388-721562388 GCF_019279795.1 Protopterus annectens | reverse complement strand
CATCTGTGTTGTCCATTTTCTTTCTTCCTCAACAAAATATTCAGATCTGACTTGGCTGTTATTTTCAGCTCATGGCCAGTAGCAGACTCTCAAGCTCCTCTCTTACCCATAATGCTCTATCCCCTAACATACCTCAGAGCTTATTTTCTGGCTTGTAGTATCAAAAGAAGTATGAGCATTCTGGTAACATAAATCCATATCTGAAGCTCAATATATGGAACAATGGTTGCTTTGAAGGTATTGCTCTTCCAGAAGTCATTAGTTCAAAGGTAGGGGGTTGGTGGAAGTGGAGTTGAAGAATAATGAAAGTGCACAACACAAGATGGAATGTCATAGTGAGTACATAACTTTTTTATCTGATGTCAATTTTCATTCATTCCTCAGCAATTGGGATACAGACCCCAGCTACCTGAAATCCCAGAAGGACTCTAAGGAAGGATATTCCTGAGCATAGCTGAGCCGAAAGATGCTCTTCCCTCGAGACCAGATCCAATTTGTAACGAGTAATAAAGCTATAAGGATTAGTTCAAGTAGCAGCCACACAAATATCATCCATGGAAGCCCTGGATAACAATACTGATGATGTTGCCATGTACCTGGTTGAATGGGCTCTCAAAGGTTTTGGTAAGGAAAGTCCCAATTTGTTATAGACAAATAATATACAGTCAGCCCGCCATCTAGCTAAGGTTACTTTCGTAACTGGCTTGCTTAACTTAAAATCCACAAAGGAGACAAATAATTAATCTGTTTTTATGATGTCCTTTGTTCTATGCGAGTAAAAATGTAACTGGCTGTGAACATCCAGTAAGTGCAACATATATTCACCTGTGTTTGTGAAATTTGGAAAGAAAGCCGTCACATTAATGGATTGGTTAATGTTGGATCCTGACACCACTGTAGGAAGGAAGGAAGGATTTGTTCGTAATGCCACCCTAGCCCTATGAAATGTCAAGTAAAGAGGTTTAGAAGACAATGCTTGAAGTTCTGACAGTCTTTAAGCAGAGGTAATGGCTACCAAAAATATTGTTTTCCAGGTCAAAAATGTTACATCACATTTTGCTGCTGGTTCAAAAGGAGAATGAATTAAGTCTAGTAGTACTAAATTTAAGTCCCATGGCAGAGTTGGATCCTTATAAGGAGGTCTAAAAAGAAGGGTACCTTTCAAAAACGCCTTACAAAATTTTGATGAAGCCAATGTGGATTTTTCAATTCCTATATGATAATTAGAGATGACAGCTAGCTGTACTCTAATAGCTGAGGAGCTAGATCTCTCATTGAAAACTGCTGCCAAAAATTCAAGGACACTATGCACTGGTGCTGGAAAATTTCAATATATTTCTATTGTGCCCAAAAAACAAACCTTTCCCATTTAGTTCTGTAAAGTTTTCTTGTAGAGGCTTTGTGAGAAGACAAAAGTATATGATGGACAGGGGAAGAGAGCATATGATGTCTGGCTATCAACGGAGGTGGAGAAACCATGTGGTTAGCTTTACGTTTGAGATATCCCAGTGAATCATGTCTGTTGGGTGAGACAGAAGGTGTGGAATTGGATCCAGGATCCAAGGTGGGTAGACTAGGTGAGGCCAAAGAATGGGGAACCAAATCTGTCAAGGTCAGTAAGGGGCAGTAACGATGACTTTGCTCTTCAACTAGAAGACTTTCTGTTTGGGATTAAGGGCATTGGGGGATATGTATAGAGGAGACGGGGAGCCAGTTGTGTACTAGAATATCTCTTGGTTTTTCTCCCAGTGGGGGGAATAGGACAAAGAAGCTGCTACACTTGTTGTTTAGCAGAGAGGCAAAGAGGTCACAGCAAGGCCCCATTGGCAAAAAATTATTTCTGCCACTTTCATGTTGAGAGATCACTTGTGAGGTAATAGATTTCAACAGAATGTGTGTTGCATGCAGCTAAAACAATGGCAATAAAGGTAAATTATGTACCCATATACAAATTGGTTCAGCAAAATCCATATTTATGGGGACATGATAAAAATGAAGTACTTAGGAGTAGGGATTAAAAATGATTCCGGTGGGACAGCTAAGAATACATGGGAAGAGACTAAAAAGATTATACAAAAACTGAGAAATTGGAAGCTCTGTTACATGGATATGGATAGTAAGATACAAGCAGTTAAAACATTTTTAGCCCTTTAGTCTTATACACAGGTCAGGCATATTTTTATCAACCAGAGTAGAAGTCATGCACAGAAATTAATAAAGAGCTGAAGGATTTTATCTGGGAGGGGAAGATGGCAAAAGTCGAGTGGGGTAAGCTGATTCTTCCAATAGAACAAGGCACATTAGGATTACCTGTATTGAAGGGATATCTCAGAGCTACACAGTTAAGGCTCCTATACATAGTGCAAGTAGAAACCTATAATTCAAAGTGGAAAGGGATGATGATGAAACGGGGAAAGCTCAAGAAACAAGGAGAGACTTGGAGTTTGGATGCAGATCTTTACGGAGAATAACAATAATCATAGAGAATATTATATTCATAAAGTAGCAGAAATGGAGAAAGGAGATTCTGCCAATAGGAATGACTGCAATTAGGGGTGCAGACAATAGGCAACAGGGGGCTGGAATTTATTGGATAAAACTAGCAGAGGAACTAAGTTATTGTGAGTAAATTACTAGAGAGGGAAAGGTAACAGAATGGGATGATGCCAAGTATTTATTTGAATTACAGGTTAGAGATTGTTTTCCCTATCAAAGATTGATATCAGAGTATAGGCAAACAAAAATAAATGGGGGGGGGGGTCTTAAACGAAAGACCAGCACTGGTAGAATTTTTAGTAGACTCTAGAAAATAAGCTACTGTTAAAAAAGAATAATTAATATTGTATGATAACTATAAGAATCACTCACAGGAGGTCAAAAAGGATTAGGAAGAGGGACTGGATGAGCAATTCACAAAGAAATAATGGGGGATATATGCATGCCTCCCAAATATGCAACAAAGTCTTGGATCTTTAGGAGTTTTTCCTCATGTACAGAGTAAATGTTAGAGGTGTAATGCTGGGGGGGGGGGCATCATGAGCTGGCAGACTTGAAGGATCCTCTGCAGACTAATCTATCAAAGATACTGGGTGAGCTAATTGGTATATCTAGGGAAATTATTTTTCTGAGCTATGATAAAGAATCAGAATTGCCTAGACATAGCAAGACCTTGCTGAGTCTAATTATGGTGGCTACCAAAAAAGCAGTTATGAGAAAATGGAAATCAAAGTCTAAACCAACTGTACTAGAAGTAGTGAATACAGTAACAGAGATAAAACAAGTGGAATTGGGATCTTTAGAAAAGGGTAGGAGCAAATTACAAATAAAAAAATGGGAACTGTGGAAACAATACATACAGAGAAGAAATGAGGTTTAAAAGAAGGCAGGATTTGAATAAGCTAAGCAATGTTTAACTGACAATGATTGGGTAGATAACAAGTGATGTATAATGCTTGAAATTAAGATTATATCAATATGGTTTGTTTTCATTTATATACATTTATGATTGCCTATGTCATAAGTAATAATTTAATAAATATGTTTCTTGTTAAAAAATACATGTTTAATAAGGTCGAGCAGGAGGAGGATTGAGGTTTAAGGGAATGGAGGAATTCAGCATTTTTTAATGTTGGACTGAAGATAGTATGTATTGGATGGCGCAGTGGTGCAATGGTAGTGTTGTTGCCTCACAGCAAGAAGTTTTCTGGTTCAATTCCCGGCTGGAGTGCCTTCTGTGTGGAGTCTGCATGTCCTCCTTACGTTTGTGTGGGTTTTCTCCGGGTACTCCAGTTTCCTCCCATTTTACAAAGACATGCACCTGGACCATTTCTCCCTGGGCCTCCACTGAAAATTGTCTTCATTCAAGTCAGACTTTCCTGGTAAATAAATAAAATAAATATGTGATGTATATTGTATTTAAATGGAAAAATGTTTTATTTTCGTTTCTGTTAATTTATTTTTGCCTATATCTTTAGTGATAATTTAATAAAGGTTTAAAAAAATCCTGGACATCTTCCATTAGGAAATTGGAATGAAAGAAACAGACTGAAAACACTTTTGAACTGTGTCAAAACTGGTTATGCGAGACTTTTTTTTTCTGGGACTTACAGAAATGGTCCTTTGTTTAGTTTTGTGTGCTTCAACTGTATATATAACAACAGTCTACACTGATATCCTTTCCTTCTGTTTTATTATTTTATGAAGTGGTAGTGTCTGCTGCATTGTTTTATACAATACTGTTGGGTGCAGCAGACATATTTGGTACAATTTTTTATCATGCCAGGAAAGGACCTTGAGTTATACCATTCACTGACTGAAAGGTGATTAGCTGAGCAATTTTTTCCCCACCCTATGACACAGGCTGGGAGTTTCATGGGGTATGTCTGTGTTTGTACCTGTGTCAAAATGATAACTATGAAGCAACTACTTCAGACTACTGCTCCTATAGCTGAGTGGATGTTGGTGACTTCTAAGTCCATAGCAATGCCAAAGTCCCGCCTATTAAGCAACTAACCAGGAAGATGTACATCATGGTCTTTGAATGGCATGCTCACCAGGAAAGATGGGACCAGAATGATTATGCTAGAATCTTCTCTATCCAGTTAACTGGTGAACCTTTAAACTCTTTCATGGTCATGGAAGATATCAGATCTATGACAACATTAAAAAATCACTGTCACTAGCTCAAAATTATAAGTGGACATTTTCTACCAACAAAATGTTAAGATCTCAGTGATGTGATTTAAGTCATGTATTCCCATCCTGAGACTCAACATACTGCAAAGATAATGACAGAAATGTTAGTTACTGATAAATTTAAAAGGACTTTACCTGCTCCTTTAAAAAAGTGGGTGTTTCAAACTGACCCTATGGATGTTGCAAATGTTACAGTACTGGATAAATTATGTAAAGCCTGTGTCATATTCTGGCAACAAAGAATTTATTAGCTGTAATATATATAGACAGATAAATACGGTTTACTATCAAAATAAAAAATGAAGGTTTGGTGACAACGGGATGTCGAATGATAGTTGGCTGTATCCTGTACTGCTGACCTTCATGTTTTCAAGTGTCTGGTGCAGTGAATGCCACTGTGCATTCTCTGATACGTGGTCAATATTACAAACAGAGATTACGGTACAGTGCGGATTGGGAAATTTATCCTCTTCCTCACTGCCACCTCAGAGTTGGAATATATAATTCACAGGGAGTGCAGGTAGGGCTTGCCCCCCCCCCCCCCAGCAAAAATGTAAATTTTAGTGCTGTGCAGTACATTTGTACTGCTGAAAAACAGAACTTAACTTACTGTTGTAAAAGGTGCAGGGGAAATAGGATGTTGAATAATGCCGAATTCGAATACATGGCATGACATTTGACATACTGACCTACTTCCTCTGCAGTCTGTTTTGAGTTGCTCACATGAAAGGATTACGTTGTGCCTTTTGCGAGTATGATAGCAAACCAATAAATACATGTAAACTCTGTTTTAAATGTGGGAAAAATGTACTACATTTTGTACTAGTAATGGCTACATTATTACACCTGTGAAAACTTTAGTCAGTGAAATGCATGCTACTGATGATACTGAGCTTATGAAATGCAATAAATTGTATTTAAGAATAGCTGAGTCAGCCTTCTGCTATTGTGCTACAGTAAACTCTCACTTAACCGGCACCTGTGGGGATTGGTAGATGCCAGTTAAGTGTAGTTTTTGCTTGAGAGCTGCTTTGCAATTTTTGATTGGCTCATATACCGGCATATGAGCCAATTAAAAATTGCAAAGCGCAGCCTCTTATGTTCAATGTGGAACAGTACACAGTGAGCAGAAGAAGCTCCACTTTGCAATTTTTGATTGGCTCATATACTGACATATGAGCCAATCAAAAATTACAAAGCGGAGCCTCTTCTGCTCAATGCAGAATAGCGGGCTGGTAGTTGGTCCACAGCTATGGAGGTAGTTTTTAGTTTAAGGAGCAACTTCATTATGTGTGAGGTGGGTACTGGATTAAAATTGAAGAGCAGTTGGGTGTTTTTTGTTGGAAAGGAGAAGTGAAAAGGGGACAGATGTATTAGAGTCTAAGAGAGGTAATACTGATTGCATAAAGTAGGAATTAAACAGTGTGGGGATAGAGTCTGCTGCATTTTCTGTTTTTGGAGAGGACAAGGTGATCTTGCCAGGGTGGATTAGTTTATTTAGTGATGACCAAATATCTGTTGGGATGTTTTGATGTTTGTCTTGTAGGCTGGTATGGTATGTTTGCTTGCCCTGTTTGACAGAGAGTTTTGCAAACCACAAAACTAGCACAAAGGTAAACCGCTGGAATGTAAAACACAAAATATGAACCACAGAATTCCAAATAACGGACACGTTGAGCCCAATAAACAATGTACAACAAGTGTAGTTTACTAATTCCACAAAGATTTTGATGAGAATCCTTCTTCAGTGTGCATATATCATATTTACAACCCATACTCATTTAAATAACATACATTAAGACACAGCCCAATCAAAACCTGTTTCATATTAAACAATTAAACTACTTAAAATTTAAAAACAAATATAGCAACCTATTTAAAAACTTCATTAATATTTCTTCAGATAACATACTTAGTTGCATATAAATATAGACACATGCATTCCCTAAAACACACAACTAAAACAACAAAAAATAAGAAATAAAAAATAAATCAGTATGAATGAAACATTGTATATATAAAAAAGGAAAGAATCATTTGTCAAACATTTGTTTCCTTCTAAGCACAAGTTTAATACTAACCACTGTATTTAGACCTGGTTTATGATCTGCACGTAATAGTGCTATCCAATCGTATTCATATACTTCAAGATCATTATTCAAGTCACCACCTTATCTATTTTTGGACCTAATATTTATAACTCTGAAGTGAAAACAATGTTCCTGCCCCTTCTCTTCTATATGTTTGGCAAGTGTATCTGTGCTTACATTTCTCCTTATTTCTGATTTGTGTTCCATGATCCTATCTTTTAACCTCCTATTACATTTGCCTATATAGAAAGCAGAACATAATATACAAATACAATAAGTATTATTTGACATCCTATGTCTCACTGAAACAAGGCTCAAGGCAACAACACCAGACAATGAGGTAATACCACCCGGATATAATATCTTGAGACTAGACCGTAAAGCTAAAAAGGGTGGTGGAGTAGCTATACTATACAAATCTGATTTACAAGTAACCTCCATAGAATCTAATCCACCCTAGCCATTAATACAGAAATCCTTATTTCCAAAATTCAGCTTAATAAACATAAATCTATCTATATCATCTGTATTTATCTTCCCCCAGGTAAAAGCACTAACACCATAGAGAATATCCTTAGTTGGCTCTCCACAAACTACCCACAGGAAACCATAGTACTTGGTGACTTTAATATCAATTGGAAGAGTTGTACCACAGAACAGCCTTCTACCCATATAAACCCTTACGGTGTTACTCAAACCATTACATCCCCCACAAGGACTAATAAAGCACCCTTGATTGGATCCTCATAAAATGTCACCACCAAAATTACATAGTAGGAACCCTCCCCGAAGACATAAGTGACCATTCTCTTACCTTCTTAATTAGAAATAAGAGTGACATTCCAAACCCAACCACATATAGGACAATAAGATCCAACAAATATTCCAATCCTGATACCTTTCAAAAAGAACTTAAAGCATGTGATTGGTCTCCCCTAAAACAACTACCAATAGAAGAAGCAGTTATATATTTCAATTCTAAATTCTTAACTATTCTTGACCACCATGCACCAACTCATACAATTAGAGATAGAGTTAAACCAGCCCCATGGCTTTCTAAAGCAACTAAACAAAAAAATCTTCCTTAGAAACAAAGTCTGGGCAAACTGGCGCACTACTAAAGACCCTGCAGATCAATTAAAGTTTAAACAGCTAAAAATGAAACAAAAAAAATCCATACATTTGGACAAAAGTAATTTTTACTTTCAGCTCCAACAAACCCACCAAAACAAGCCTCAGAAATTCTGTTCAGGCATTAATAAACTTCTACACCCAGGTCAATCACTCACACCCACACTCTCAGGTTCTGATCACAGTAGTCACAAGCAAATAGCCAACACCTTCAATACTTTCTTCACAGAGACCATTCAATCACTTGCCAATCAGCTATCCCCAGACACCTCATCTCCGACCACCTCAAACTCTAACACACTTCAATCATTTCACTTTCAACCTGTTCCCACATCCCTTCTCTGTACCCTAATTCAAAAACAAAATTACCACCCTATCAGCAGATCTACTACCTGCAGAATACCTACAAAAAGCTGCAAAAGCCATAGCCTACCCCATATCCATCCTAATTAATAGAACCATTACTGAAGGTAACGTTCCATCAATCTGGAAAATTTCATATATCATCCCCCTGCATAAAGGTGGTAACTCCAAAGAATTATCAAACTATAGACCTATAGCCATATTATCTCCACTGGCAAAAATCATGGAGAAATGTATTCAGAAACAGCTGTTAAGCTTCCTATTAGAAAACAACTTATTAGCTAACAGCCAATATGGTTTTAGACCATTTCACAGCACCACCCCTGCTCTTTTATCCTTCTCTGATCACATTAATAAATATCGGAATAATGAGCTTCTATCCTCCGCCCTCTTTATTGATTTGTCAAAAGCATTCAACATGGTAAACCACCAACTACTGATTAACATACTCAAAAACCTGTCACTAGATACAGTGGCTATACAATGGTTCCAATCCTACCTAAATAGCAGGCAACAGGCTGTATTATGGGAGAATAACTTATCTTCTAACCTCCCGATTACCCTCGGTGTCCCTCAAAGCTCCATACTAGGACCACTCTTATTTTCTATATTTATAAATGACCTACATGTTGCAATACCTCAAGCTATCTGTATCCAATATGCAGATGATTCAACATTAATATGCTCAGCCACTTCTCCATCAGATCTTCAGTCACTAACCCAAAATGTGTTTAATTCAGTTGAAAAATGGCTTCTACAAAGAAAGCTACAAAGCTTCTACTATTTACTCCCACCCGTACATCCTCCCCACTTAATTTTACTGTTACATCAAGTAATGGTACTATTATCTCCAAAATGTGTTTAATTCAGTTGAAAAATGGCTTTTACAAAGAAAGCTACAAAGCTTCTACTATTTACTCCCACCCGTACATCCTCCCCACTTAGTTTTACTGTTACATCAAGTAATGGTACAATTATCTCTCCGGATCCCACTACAAAACTACTTGGGGTACTAATAGATAACAACCTTACCTTTGATTCCCATATAAACAGTACTATAAAAACAGTCAACAAGAAACTAGGTTCCCTCTATAGGATAAAACCTTTTCTAACCCCACTAGCTGGGTCCACTATTGCCCGTACCCACTTAATCTCTACCCTACTATATGCCTCCCCTATATATATACTAAACTACTATGTAAAAGCAACTTGAGCAAGCTGGCCATCTCCTACAATAACATTGCCAGATTTGCAACTGGGTCTTCCTACATAACCCATCATTGTCACAATCTTAAACAGCTAGGTTGGTTAGAGCTGCCAAATCTTTTAACATTTAACCAACTAACAGTTGCCCACAAGATCCTGTATCAACCTACTAACGCAAATCAAAAGTCGACAAAGCAGCTGGACAAAAAATAAATCAAAAGAAACTGCTCAAGGCTGGAAAATACGAAACCACAGACTAGCGTAACTTCCACTTTATTCAACGCTTTCGTAAAAAACTTCTTCAGAACCAAAATAAATGTTACATCAAACATTCATTTAAATACTGTACACAATTAAAATCAATTAATCAATTGCATAGTGTAAAATCATAATTAAAGAGTCCTTTACAAAAAACAAACTCTTCATTCATCATTATGCACTATAGAATGGGCATAATTGAATACATTACAATAACAAACATTATAAAACATATGCTTCACGATCTTTTAAGAAACATTTAATATTGATGGCTTCATTTAACCCAGGAAAATGATCCGCCTGTAATTTACTTTGCCATCTAGTTTCTCTTTGAGCCAAAAAATTCTTGTAATCACCCCCCCCCCCACCTGTAATCAGGTTCACAGTGTTCCAGGATAGAAAACAAATTTTTTTTTAAAATCAATACATTCAACACTATGTCTATAAAATATTTTTTTGTCCTTTTTTCTAATATTATAGATATGCTCCTTCATTCTAACATTTAATTTTCTAGTAGTCATATCAATATAAAATGATGAGCATTTGTCACACTGCAATATAAACAACTCCTTTTGTTTTACAACAGAAATTACCAGGGACCCCTATAGTGTTAGGTATGTGAGGAAGTTGAATATAAGGACTTTCTAAAATAAATCTACAAACAGAACAATCATGACATTTGTGCATACCCCTATTGATGTGCCCCTTCTTAATGCTACAGGTGCTTCTATCTCTTCCCCTTTTCAATTGCTCCTTTCAAACTATGTTCATTCCTATAAACAAACTTTGGTTTCCCCTTAATAGCTGCCATTAAATCAGCATTTCCTTCGAGGATCTTCCAATTATTGTTTATAATATTACGTATGCCTATATTGTCAACACTCATGTTCATACTGAAACATAAAATTTCAGTATACTTTCCAGTTTCCTTAACTTGGGGTGTTAGTCTATTTTTCAAAATGGGTGGATACAAAGTTGCACACTGCTTAGAAATGTCATTAGCTGCTTCCCTTAACAAACTCTCACTGTAGCCCCTCTCCAAAAACAATTGTATGATGAATTCAAGCTCATTAATAAATGTCTCATCAACACTCGTCATCCTGCTAGCTCATATAAATTGGCTTTTAGGTATGTTACTCAGCATGAATTTCGGATGTTGACTGGTTGCGTGTAAATAATTATTCTTAAAAGTTTCTTTACGAAAAATACTACTAGTAAAATTTTTGCCAATGCATCCCATGTCAGAGTTACATCCAAAAAATGAATGGAATTCCCATAACATCCCACAACAAACTTCAAAAAGTCAGAAACCTCATTCAACTTCTTACAGAATAACTGCATTTCTCGAACCCTTCCATATAAAATACAAATTAAATCATCTATAAATCTTTTATAATAAATGATCCTGAATTCAGTTTTCAGGGAGTCCAAGATGGTATGTTCCCACCACCACATGACTAAGTTGGCAAACACTGGGGCTGCTGGAGACCCCATCGCAACTCCTTGAACTTGCTTATAAAATCTATGATTAAAAGTAAAAAAATTATTTTCTAAAATCACTTCCATAGAATCACAATAAAAACTGACTTCTCCGTTAGTTATATTGCTGCATTGCTGTAAAAATGCTCTCATTGCTTCTATCCCCTTGTCATGGGGTATAGACGTGTACAAAGACACTACATCTAGAGTGAACATAATGTGCTGTCGGATTGAATAAATGAGCTTCATTCACAAACCGAATACTATCTAAAAAGTCTCAAGAGTCCCTCAAATACGACTTCATTTTGCAAACAATAGGACTGAGCGTTGCATCAATCATTTTTGACATACCTGCTGTGACATAATTCGGGGCAGAAATAATAGGTCTGAAGGGGGGCCGTTAGGCTTTTGTGACTCTTAGGAATGCCAAACATTACTCCTATTCTAGGATGTTCTACTTCACAAAAATTATACATTGCAGAATCCATGTTGCTGCACATCAAATTTTCATACAAAAAGCTGTTAACATATCTAAAACTTTTCTCTATGTCCTTTATCGAAACAATATTATATTTATTCACATTACTGAGCATAGATTCCATTTTGTTAATATAATCCTTTTGATTCATCAAGACAGTGAGCCCTCCCTTATCACTTTTCATTATTCTGATGTCTCTAGAAGTCACTAACTCTTTCATGGCATTTCTCATGTTAGCATTCAAGTTATTAAAATAATATTGACTCTTTTTATTGAGCAAAGCACGAGTCTCATTCTCACATGTTGTTTCAAGCACCTGAATAGTATGAATAAAAGCTGGATTAAAACTAGAAGGTTTAAAAAACATGCTATTGTTTTTTCTCACATCTTTCAAAACATATTTCAGATTTAACTATTTCTTTAAATCAATAATGGTTTCAACTACATCAGCTCGCCTAGTGGGAATGAAATTTAAACCTAACTTTAACAGTTGAACATGAAATTTGTTTAAAATACAGTTAGATAAATTCAAAATGTCCTTTTCAAACTCACCCTCATCTACTCGTTGTCTGTAGATGACTCGGACATTAATCTTGCCTTCTTTCTGGTCATCTTCTGCTGCTTGCAAGTCCTTTGCTCTTTCTCTGAACTTAAAAAAACACCCTGTTTGATAGCAGTGTCACTGTTTTCTTTATCAAAAGTTTTAGGTACAGATGAAACAGCCGTTTCTTCAACATTAACCATAGAATCTTCAGTTTCTGAAACACTACTGAATCCAGGAACATTGTCAAAATTACCCATATGCCCCACCTGCTTAAATAAAGTTCCTTGTGCATTGGATTTAAGGTGTACCATTTGTTATTAGACCTGCCAAACAGTTGTTTTCTTTCAGTTTTAAGAAAAATGGAAAAAGCAGTGCCAGTACTATATGCATTGATATCACGCTCCAATTTTTTGTTCTTTCTCTCAATCAACAACCTTTCATGCTCTTCTATCTCTTTTAAAAGTATGACATGTTCATTTCTCTCACTAAACTTAATATGGAGCTTTGATACGAAACTATCCTCAATAGCCACAATTTCATCTTTGATTTCTCTCATCATGTTGGAATTACGTTCTATCAATAGTTTGAGGAAAGTAACCCCCGTATTGTTGAAAAATTGTTCCAGAGTTTTAAAGAATGGATCAGTCACTGAAACACCATTGGGGCATTTAAAAAACCTCAAGCCTTTCGGGACTATATTTAATTCAATACATTTCAAAAAATATTTATTTTCAATGTCCAAACTTTTGTATTTTTTCAAAAGTTTGTCTAGACATTCACATTTTTCTTTGAAATGTGGTTGATAAATCAAGTCAGTAGCTTTTTTCTTACTATTAAATTGATCCATACTACTAGAGAGAACAGAGGCAATGCTGGCATATGTAGGACATAGTGTTGAATGTATTGGTTTTAAAAAAATTTTGTTTTCTATCCTGGAACACTGTGAACCTGATTACGGGGGGGGGGGTGATTACAGGAATTTTTTGTCTCAAAGAGAAACTAGATGGCAAAGTAAATTACAGGCGGATCATTTTCCTGGGTTAAATGAAGCCATCAATATTAAATGTTTCTTAAAAGATCGTGAAGCATATGTTTTATAATGTTTGTTATTGTAATGTATTCAATTATGCCCATTCTATAGTGCATAATGATGAATGAAGAGTTTGTTTTTTGTAAAGGGCTCTTTAATTACGATTTTACACTATGCAATTGATTAATTGATTTTAACTGTGTGCAGTATTTAAATGAATGTTTGATGTAACATTTATTTTGGTTCTGAAGAAGTTTTTTACGAAAGCGTTGAATAAAGTGGAAGTTACGCTAATCTGTGGTTTCGTATTTTCCAGCCTTGAGCAGTTTCTTTTGATTTATTTTTTGTCCAGCTGCTTTGTCGACTTTTGATTTGCGTTAGTAGGCTGATACAGGATCTTGTGGGCAACTGTTAGTTGGTTAAATGTTAAAAGATTTGGCAGCTCTAACCAACCTAGCTGTTTAAGATTGTGACAATGATGGGTTCTGTAGGAAGACCCAGTTGCAAATCTGGCAATGTTATTGTAGGAGATGGCCAGCTTGCTCAAATTGCTTTTACATAGTAGTTTAGTATATATAGGGGAGGCATATAGTAGGGTAGAGATTAAGTGGGTACGGGCAATAGTGGACCCGGCTAGTGGGGTTAGAAAAGGTTTTATCCTATATAGAGGGAACCTAGTTTCTTGTTGACTGTTTTTATAGTACTGTTTATATTGGAATCAAAGGTAAGGTTGTTATCTATTAGTACCCCAAGTAGTTTTGTAGTGGGATCCGGAGAGATAATAGTACCATTACTTGATGTAACAGTAAAATTAAGTGCATAATGATGAATGAAGAGTTTGTTTTTTGTGAAGGGCTCTTTAATTACGATTTTACACTATGCAATTGATTAATTGATTTTAATTGTGTGCAGTATTTAAATGAATGTTTGATGTAACATTTCTTTTGGTTCTGAAGAAGTTTTTTACGAAAGCGTTGAATAAAGTGGAAGTTACGCTAGTCTGTGGTTTTGTATTTTCCAGCCTTGAGCAGTTTCTTTTGATTTATTAACCTACTAACACACCAATACTGACTAATCTTATTACTCCCTATAGCAACCTAAAGACCTTACACTCATCTAATAAACAACTTGTGCAAATATGTAAAACTAACAATTTAGCTGGCGACTCTCTGTTCTCTAACACTATTGGCAAAACCTGGAAGTCTCTTCCTAGTGATCTAACCTCCCTTACCTCAAGCACCCTATTTAAAAGCAAACAAACCATACCTTAAAACAAAATGGTTATGCCCCTGTGCTAACTCTGACTAACTACCTCACCTACTAATGGGTATTACTCATCTTATCTGCATGTGCTAGATACTATTATGTTACCTAAAAAGAGTATGCATCTGTACAGTTGAAAAAAGTTTACTTGTGATTTCATTGCTATGACTAACCATACCAGATATGTACTAAATTTCTGAGTAAAATTCCAAAGTAAAGTAAAAAACTGTAATGTTCCTCAATTTTATATGTAAATTCTCTCTTACTGTAAATAATATTGTAAATGTGGAGCTTTTCTCCCCGGGCCTCCACTGAAAATGGACATGTATCCAGTTGGACTAGCCCGGTCAACAAATGTAAAATAAAAAAAATAAAATGTAGCATATTAGTTAAATATGAACTGCCTTCCTGTAATTGGATGTATAAATATATTACTATTTTCAATATCTTTACAACACATACAGTTATAGCAGGGATATGTGCCTACTTTATGGCTCTTCTGTTCTAAGCCATAGTGATGGTGTTTTGCAAGGTTTCTAAGATGTCTAAATTGCTGGAAGGCATTTTGAGTGCTATTTTTATACCATTTTTTCCAGGCTTTATCCCTTTTCATTATGAGTCTTTTGTTTCTTTTGTTAGCTATAGTGTGGGATTGGAATTCACTCATATTATGTACTGGTGCTAGACTATTTAAGGTCTGTAAGAATATGCTATTAAAGTGTTCTACAGCACTATCTACTGGAATTGTTCCAAGTACATTCCAGTTATATTGTTTTAGTGTTTCATTGAAAATATTTTTGCTGAAATCAGTTGTATTTTGTATTGGTTATAGATAATATGGTTATCTATGTTATAGTGAGTTCTAATGGCATATGTTGGTATGTAGTCACTTAGGCTATCTGACAGGCAACCTACTTTTGTCAGTTTGGCTAGTTTGTTCATAAGGATCCAGTCTAATGTTGAGCATCTCCCTGAAGTTTTATATCTAGTGAGTGTAGTTATTAATTGTTTTAAGTTGTACAAGTTTATGGATTCAGTAGGGGGTACTGGAACTTACGAGTAGCCAGTCTATATTTACATCTCCAACTATTATAGTTTCATGGTTAATTTGTTGGGATATCCAGTACAGGATGTTTTCAGCAGTATAAATGTTATTCTCTGGTGGTACCTAAATTGCTATTAAACATGTAATTTTCCTATTGTTGATTTTAGGAGTGTTTGTAGAGGTTCAGCATTGGTAAATGTGGGTAGTTCCTTTGGGAGCAAGGTGATGGTTTGGGGATTTTTAAAGATGATTGCTACATCACCTGCATTCTTGTTTTGTCTGCCATACCTGAGCATATTATATCCTGGGGAGTTGAGCTCATTATCCTTTATTTATTTTTCTAACCAGGTTTCGGTAGCTATGACTACATCAGAGCGTATGTGGCAAGGTAGGCATGTACGTCATGGATTGTATTGCACATACTTCTTTGGTTCATATTTAGTAAGTTGAGTTTGGGTTCTGTTTTTTTGTTGAGAGGTATTAGGTGACTGTTTTATTTTTGGGTTGGAAGTGACGTTTTTAGGAACAGTGGGACCTGGGCTGGGGTGAATATCTCCACTATTTTTTTTAATTGATATTTTGCAGAGGGAAGAATGTGGAGAGTTATATTTTGGTCTTGGTTTGTTATTTGATCATAAATTTGGATACTTAGTTTTAAGACATTTATAGATAAATAAAGCAGATTGTGGTTTGTTTGAAGAGATAGGGTGCTATAGAGAAAGACAGGCAGGGTAGATTTTGATATTCCTTGTGAGGACTCGTTAAAGTCCTACATACTCGAAGGAGGTGGATTTGAGAATTGGTGAGGAAGGCTGGTAGAGTTAGGAGGAACAGTAGAATAATTTGAATTAAGGGCATTTTGTTTTTAACTTGTGTTTTATCTTTGCTGTATAAAAGTGTATAAAAGTGGTTTAATAATGGTCTCGGGCAAGGAGAAATAAAGGAAGGGAGACCTAGGGTGACTTTCTTTAAGGCATGCAGTTTCACTGAAGAAAGGTAGGAGAATATAAATAATGGGACAAGCAAGTCTAGTAGAAGTGAAGAAAATATGAGAGAAATAAATAGTTTGAGTAACTGCAGTAAGAGTAAATGTCAGTGTCTGTTAGGAAGAGTGTCTGTTAGTAGAGTGTAAATGCTGACCATCAGGACAGTAAACAGAAGGTGGAGGAGGAGAAGAAGAATAGAATAACAGTAAACAGAAGGCAGGTTCTATCCATAAATGAAAAGAATTATTGAACAAGAATAAACCGGAAATAACAAATGACACCAAAGAATATTGATGAGTTGCCTTTCTTAAGAGAAGAGCTAGATACTGAGACTACAGTGCCTGTGTTAGAAGGAGAGAAGGTAGTGCTTCTGCCTCATGACAAACTGACTCAAAGGAAATGCCGGAAATGGTTGATCTCCATGTAGGCCAGATAAACTTTAAACAGGCATAACCAGGGATGACATTTTGAGCTAATTAAGATAAATATACATTTCAGGCAAAGAAGCTGAATAAAATATTTTCACTATACTTTGAGTTACAAAAGGATTTATTAAACAGTGTAAAGCTAAACATGAAGTAGTACATCAACTATTAGTGTCCAAACCTTTCAGAAACCAAGTAATAAATGCCCATATAGTCAGGTACTAGGATAATACCTAGCAATTAACAAGACTAAAGCATGAATCCTAGCAAAACTTTACAGGAATAAAAATATATTCATAGCATCTGTGCCGTATGCCCAGAATGCTGGACAGTCCCCCACCCAGGCTTTATAAATCTTATCATACATAATCACAGAGGTGCCATGTTGGCATAATAGTATGGACATTGCTGAGCCACTGGTAAAATCCAGCAATGGGCTTCAATACATCTTGGTTATACTTACCTTTGCAATTTAATATCCTTTGGCTATCACTCTATGCAAGGCTAATGCTAAATCTACAGTCTTATTATTCTCCTGAAGAGTGAGTCCTAAGGAAATACTAACTGACAAAGGGACTTTTTTATTAAGATTAATGTACCAACTGTGACCATGCTTTAAGGCCATGCAATTAAAAATCTCAGTGTATCATTCTCAGATATATGGGTGAGTGGAGCTTTTGAACCAAACATTAACATTCATACTGAGAAATGTTAATGAGGAAGATTTACCATAACAACCCTTTGCCATTATTTAAGCACTATAAGCCTCAAGAGGATTCAGTACTTTTGAGATATTACATGGCAGGCACCATCGTGGACTACTAGATAGTCCAAAGAAACTTTAGAAGAAAAGAAAATTCTATTTAAAGGTATCACCAAAACTACACCAAATTACAAGACAGGCTGAAAGTGGAAAAGCCCCTTGTACAGGAACACATGGAAAGAGCCCAGGCTAAACAACAAGGGTTGTGAAATAGAAATGCAAAGACCAATGACTCAAAGCTGGTGATCAGGTGTCAGTTTTGGTCCCTTTAACAGAAAACACATTTTTGTCTAAATGGCAACATCCACTTAAAAAGTAAAGCTGTGTAAGAATTTACTACAACAGTACATGTCCTAATGATCACTGTTGTAGTACTCCAATACTGTTGGGGTATCACACCTAGGTAGCCTGATGTTCGGCCGGCTACCAAAGCCAAAAAAATCTTCCACACAGCCGTATGCCCAAAGTATGGCCTAAGCCTGTGGGCGCTAGGGTACATAGCAGATGTATGAGATTATCTCTAAGCCAAGAGACTTAGAGACACCTGAGGAGAATTACTAGCAAAAGAATTAAGGTCACCTAAGAGGAGGGAAGCATGGAGATGGTTCCCCTTTGGTCCATGGGTATCCAGAAGATGTACATAAGAAAAAAAGGAGGAAGGAGGGTGGGAAGTAATACTGCAACAGTGATCACTAGGACATCTACTGATATGGTAAATTATTACACATTTGTACTTTGTCCTGCCTTAGATCACTGTTGCAGTATTCCAATACTATTTGGTGATTCCCAAAGCTTATCAGTTAACAAGGGTGGATGGGCCAGGAACAGGAGAGCCTGCCAATCAATCTAGACAGCACAGATCTAGCAAAATTAGTTCTAGATTTAGACAAAGCATGTACCCTGTAGTATTTTGTGAAAGTGTACACAGATGACCAGGTGGTTGCCAAAGTGTACACAGATGACTAGGTGGTTGCCACTAAAATAGCCCTGGAATCAATTCTTTTGTAAAAAGCTCCAGTGGAAGAAACTGCTCAAGTGGAATGGACCTTAACCAGAGTGTATAAGGATTTACCATGACAGGAATAACAAAAAGTAATGGGTTTTCACATCCAGTTGGCAACTGCTTGCTTGGAGACAGGGATTACCCAAATTGGTTTTGCTGGAAGAAGCAAAGAACTGGTTCATTTATTGATTTATTTATTTTGTTTATTTATTCTTTGTTGAAAGGGGTTAGTCCTACTAGGCTAGTAGCCTCTTTTCAGGGGAGACCTGAGGTGGTACTTATACCAATGGGATATTTGGCCAGGGCATCGGGGAACTTCCTCTACTCTTTTTGATAGGTGCTGTGGGATATTTTACATCCACATCACCAATTCAAGCAGGTGAGACCTCAGTTTAACATCCCATCCAATGAACAACAGACTCAGGAGTTCAGCACCAACCCCCTTATGCTGTACTGCAGTGTGAGCAAACAATATACCTGCTGTGAGAAGAGAACCCAAGGCAAGTGTGTTACCTGTTGTGCCACTGACACTGCACTTTCCTAATGTCTTTTGTCTTGTCCAAATAGAAAGTACAGCCATGTAAGTAAATTTACCATAACAGTATATGCTCAAACAATCACTGGGCAGTAGCCTTAGATATATGGGATATCCTGCTAAGGATATATCAGCTGGCCAGCTTCAAGGCACTTTCTACATGCCGAAATTGTCAGCCAGATTGAACTGAGCTAACTAAACAGACCGATTTGGGTACCAAACCTTTCAGAGATTTCATGCCAACAGAGAGACAGAGGGAGCTTGAGCCCTGAAAGGGCAATGCTAGGAACAACAAAAAAGTAAATGTCTACAGCCTAGTATAAATAGCACCAACAAAAAAAAAAAACAAGCAGGATGGAGGGAGGGAGCGGCTACTGCAGCAGTGAGCATTCAAACATCTACAGTTATGGTAAATTTACTTATACAACCATATTGCATTCATCACATGATCACTGCTGCAATAGCTTTAGCTATACAGGCAGATTACCCTAGCTTAGTATATTTGAGAGCTGGAAGGAGAAGGGTCAGGAGCCCCTGAAGAATAGCCCTAGCAAAGCTTAGACCTGGAGAGCTTATAGTGTTTTGTAAAATTATGTACAGATGGATCAACTATTAGAAGACTCCCAATCTAATTTCCATTCTTGAGGGTCAGCCCTTATCCTGCTCAGCTTGTCTGCCACAAAGTTTTGCTCTGACAGAGTGTAGGACACCTGTAGAGTGAAACTGTGCTGTGAAGCTATATTCCAAGCTATCATGGCTTTTCTGTAAAGGGGTTCCCCTTGCATGTTGATGTACCACACGACTGTGGTATTTACTGTAACAACTTGAAGAGGTTGTAGGGACCAAAAATGATTCGGAGAGTTGAGTGCCTTGATCAGAACAAGCATCCCTCTCTTTTTAAAAAAATTTATTAAATTATTACCAATGATAAAGGCAAACACACATTAACAGAAAAGAAAACAAACCACATTAACATTTTTTCCATTTACATACATTAGACGTCAGATATGTTTTCTTTCTTTGCAACTCTTTTAAGCAGAATTAAACTTAACAAGGCCTTACTGTGTTCTAGGCAATTCAGATCCTGTGTCCTAGCTCAAAAGAATAATTTCCTTAGTTGCAGCCATTTGCTCACCCAATATTTGTGACAAAGTACTCTGTACAGAATTTTTCAAATTTACCAGCTCATTACAAAGTACAAAGGACCAAGTTGCTGCTTCTAAAATACTTCTAGAATCCAACCCTTTCTAAAAGGCCACAGATCAAGTCAAGTCCCTGGAAGAATGGGCCCTGTCCTTGGTGGAAATAATCTGCTTTGACACAGGTTTTCCCTTCTTACCTTTACAACAAACAAACAACTGATCTGAAAATCTGAAATATGTAGTTCTGTCAAGATAGTATCAGAGTTGTTTGTGGACATACAAGATATTCAGTATCCTTTCATCCCTCATTTTTAATTTTAGGAAAGAAAACTGGGAGATTAAGTTTGTCTTATACTAAAATCGGATACCACTTTAGGCATAAAAGGATTAGTTCTCAGAGAATCCCTGTTTTTGTGGAAAAGGAGATTGGATTTACTTACCAAAGAGCATGCAACTCAGATACCCTTGTTGCAGAGGTCAGAGTAAACAGTAAAATCATTTTCCATGTTAAGAACATCAAGTCAAAAATGTTAAATGGTTCAAATGGAGCAGGTGTTAGCTTCTCTAACACAAAATTAAGATCCCAAGGAGCGCTGCTGTATGTTTTGGAGGCATCTTATGCGAACCCCCTTTCAAAAACATTTTGACATGAGCATGCTTTGAAACAGGAGGCTTCGCAGGCAGACATACTGAAATGGCCAATAAATGAATCTTGATAAAGGAATAAGAAAAGCCATATGATAGTAACACACACAAACATTGTATAACCACACAACAACTAGCCCTCAGTGGCTGCTGGTTATGTTGTTGGCATGAACTACAAAAACTTTTCCATTTACTAATATATGATTTTTAGAAGTAGGCTTTCATGCCTCCATTAACACCTGCTGCATGCCCTCAGTAAACAGGTGCCTAAAGGGAATTAAGACCCTATCATATAGGCAGTCAACTGATGTTGATTACAATTGTGGTGTATCAAATACCCTTGATCTTGAGTGAGTAGATCCATTGTGAGACAGCTTGTGGTACCTGGCCATTTCTAAAAGAAGGTAGATCCACTGCTGGCTGGGCCAGAAGGGAGTCACTACAATGATCTAGGAGGATTCCTTCTGAATTTAAGTACAGTGGATATCAGGAGAAAGGGTGGAAAAGCATACAGGAACATTCCTGTCCGTGGAAAAGAAAAGACATCTGTCTTCCAGGTCTTCTAGCATGCAGTCCTGGAGCAAAATCTTGTTAGCTGATTGTTGAGAGAGAAGACAAACTTGAGGTACTCCTTACAGATGGATCAACTATTAGAAGACCCCCAATCTAACTTCCATTCTTCAGGGTCAGCCCTTATCCTGCTCAGCTTGTCTGCCACAAAGTTTTGCTCTGACAGAGTGTAGGACACCTGTAGAGTGAAACTGTGCTGGGAAGCTATATTCCAAGCTATCATGGCTTTTCTGTAAAGGGGTTCACCTTGCATGTTGATGTACCACACAACTGTGGTATTTACTGTAACAACTTGAAGAGGTTGTAGGGACCAAAAATGATTCGGAGAGTTGAATGCCTTGATCAGAACAAGCATCCCTCTCTTTTTAAAAAAAATTATTAAATTATTACTAATGATAAAGGCAAACACACATTAACAGAAAAGAAAACAAACCACATTAACATTTTTTCCATTTACATACATTAGACGTCAGATATGTTTTCTTTCTTTGCAACTCTTTTAAGCAGAATTAAACTTAACAAGGCCTTACTGTGTTCTAGGCAATTCAGATCCTGTGTCCTAGCTCAAAAGAATAATTTCCTTAGTTGCAGCCATTTGCTCACCCAATATTTGTGACAAAGTACTCTGTACAGAATTTTTCAAATTTACCAGCTCATTACATTCCTAAAACATATGTGCCCAGTTATCTCTTTCTTTCCCATCACATCTTCAATATGTGTTACCTACCTGAGGAAAAAAATCTTTGTACTCTGCTTGGGTTATAAAAATACCTATGCAAACACTTCTAAGCAAAGACTTTGTTGCATACTTGGGAGCCATACATATGTCCTCCCGTTGCAACACTGTATATGCTCTATTAATAATTCCTTTTTTAACAGTAGCTTCTGTTCTAGATTCAACTAGAAAATTCTTATCATTGCAGGTTTTTCACTTATGATCCCCCTATGCCTTTCTCTTTGTCTTTGATCTGATACCAATCCCTCACAAGGAAAGCAGTCTCTAGACTGCAGTCCAAACACAGCCTTAGCATCATCCACTCTATTACCTTTCCCTCTCTACTTATTCACTCCCAATACCTTGGTTTCACTTCCAGTTTTCTTCAATAAATTCAAACCCTCCCCCTTGCCTATTTTCCATACCCCTACTTGCAGTCATCCCTATTGGCAAAATCTCCTTCCTCCATTCTCATGTTGGCTTAGTTCTTAGAAAACTTTTTGCTATTTTATGAATAGAATATTTTGTAAGATTACTACTTTTATTAAGGAATTAACCAGACTTCAACGTGAATAAAATACTATTATTTTACTAGTTAAAATACATCGCATAAGCGTTTTCATCTCTCATGGGGACTTCTTCAGATAAAATACACTCACATTCATCACTTTTTCCAGTACACCAAAGCTAAACTTAACAAAATGACTATACACAACAGAGTGCCTGTACAATGCATTAACTTCCTTTTTCTTCTTGATCTCATAAAGGTGCTCATACATTATTGATTTCAAAGTTCTCTCTGTCTTTCCAACATAGTATCCTGCGCAACTGTCACATTTAGCTAGGTACACTAGTTTGTTAGTATTACAATTCCCTTTCACAAAGGAAACCTTGGTATGCAAGACATTGTCCAAAAACATTGTTTTCTCTTTCATAATGTACATACAATATGCACAACTACCACTACCAGTACCAACATTTTTGTCTATTTGTTTAACATTTTCTAAGATACAGGCACACTGTTGTGTGTAGTAATTTTGTTAAGTTTAACTCTGGTAGACTGGAAAAAATGCAGATTAATTCTAGGAATGGTGATTGGCAAAGACATTTGTTAAAAAGAGAACTTGTCTGGCAGTTGCAACTAAATGCATCATCCCCCCAGGTCTGAACGACCAAGTATCTCTCAAATCCATACTGAGTGAAAAAGCGGATTTGTTAACATAAATTTTAAAGAAATTCAACATGATTCTTGTGTACTTTTATTTATGTTTCATCTTCTTCTTCTTCTCCTTCTTCTTCTTTCGGCTGTTCCCGTTAGGGGTCACCACAGCGGATCATCTGTTTCCATTTCTTCCTGTACTCTGCATCATGCTCTTTCACACCAACCGCCTGCATGTCCTCTCTCACCACATCCATAAACCTTATCTTAGGCCTTCCTCTTTTCCTCTTACCTGGCAACTCCATCCGTAGCATCCTTTTCCCAATATACCCAGCATCCCTCCTCAGCACATGTCCAAACCAACGCAATCTCTCCTCTCTTGCTTTGTCTCCAAACTGTCCAACCTGAGCTGACCCTCTAATACACTGATTCCTAATCCTATCCATCCTAGTCACACCCAGTGCAAATCTTAACATCTTTAACTCTGCCACATCCAGCTCTGACTCCTGCCGTTTTGTCAATGCCACCGTCTCCAATCCGTATAACATAGCTGGTCTCACTACCCTCTTATAGACCTTCCATTTCAGTCTTACTGGTACCAGTCTGTCACAAATCACTCCTGACACTCTTCTCCCACCAATTCCACCCTGCCTGTACTCTCTTCTTCACCTCTCTTCCACACTCACCATTACTCTGAACAGTTGATCCCAAGTACTTAAACTCATCCAGCTTTACCAACTCTATTCCCTGCATCCTAACCATTCCTCTACCCTCCCTCTCATTTACACACATATATTCTGTTTTAGCCCTGCTGACCTTTATTCCTCTCCTCTCTAAAGCATATCTCCACCTCTCCAGGGTCTCCTCAACCTGGTCCCTACTCTCACTACATATCACAATATCATCTGCAAACATCATAGTCCACGGGGCCTCCTTTCTGATCTCATCTGTCAATTTATGTTTCATAGTTTATTCTATTTTGGAAAATGTTTTTGCAAGTACTTGTGATTGGAATAGGAGTTTTGTACACCTTTAACACAGGGGACTTTTTAAATTACTATCATTTCATGACTGGTTGAGGAACGTCAGCTAGTTTATAAATAAGAGGATGAATGTGGGTGTATTTTATCTGAAGAAGTCTCCATGAGAGATGAAAGTGCTTATGTGATGTGTTTTAACTAATAAAAATAATAGTATTTTATTCACGCTGAAGTCCGGTTAATTTCTACATTTTTGTACTGGTTTGGTGAAGTTTGGGCCTTTTTTTTAGTCTATTTTTATTAAGGACCTGCATTCAAAATCCCACACTCTTTTTATTTCTTGAATGTCGCTCTCTGCTTCATCAGCCCTTTCCATTTTGAATTATAACCCTCTGCTTGTTATGTACAAGAGCATTAACTATGTAGCTCTAAAGTATCCCTTAAAATCAGGTAATCCTGAACCACCTTGTTCTACTGGAAGGATCAACTTATCCCATTTAACTCTTCCCCGCCTGTATAAATTCCTTCAAGTCTTTACTATTGTCCACAACTTCTCCTCTGATTGATAAAAATATGCCTGACCTATATCTAAAACTAAAGAAGCTAAAAACATTTCCACTGCTTGAATCTTACTCTCCATATCCATGAACAAGAGCTTCCAGTTTCTCAGTTTTTGTATTAGCTTTTGTTTTGTTTAGTCTCTTCCTGCATATCATTAGCTGGCTTAACAAAAGCCCTTTTAATTCTTCTTCTTCTACTTCTTTCGGCTTTTCCTGGTTAGGGGTCACCACAGCGGATCACCTGTCTGCTCATGACTGGCAGTAGAGTTTTATGCTGTCAAGTTGCCAGCCCGGCACCCAACCTTCCACGGAAGGCACACACACTCAGACCTAGGGCCAATGTAGAGTGCCAATCCACCTACAGCATGTCTTTGAGATGTGGGAGGAAACCAGAGCACCTGGAGAAAACCCACGCGACCACAGGGAGGACATGCAGACTCCGCACAGAAGGCACCCCAGCTGAGGATTGAACCGGAGAACCTCTTGCTGTGAGGTGACAATGCTAACCGCTACATCACCGTGGCTGCCCAACAGAAGGCCTTTTCCCATTTAATACATACTCCTAAATACTTCATCTCATCATGCCCCCATAAATATGGGTATTGCAGAACAAATTCATGTGTGGGAACATAACTTACAGCTATAGCTTTTGTTTTATATTCATTAATTTTATATCCTCAAAAGACTTAAAATTGTTTCAAAATATTCCCTAACATTAAGATGCCCTTTTTTGGATTTACCAGGTACAAAGCAATATCATCTGCAAATAAAGCCAACTTTTTTTGATTACCATACCAATTATATCCTTTCATTTTTGAGTTTCTTATTTGCTTTACGAATGGTTCTAAATATAAAACAAATAAAGAGGAAAGAGGATCTCTCAGCCTGGTCACTGTTCAAACACACAACCCTCACACTGTATTTTTTGCCTCCCATCCTTCATATACTCTCCTGATTAACCTTATTATTGTATCAGGGAATGCAAATGCTTCCATTGCCCTACTCATAAAATCCCAGCTTATTCTGCTGAATGCTTTGTCTGCATCAAGACCCATGAACAACAGTGGTATTTTCTTACATTCTGCTTCCCTCTGGATTTTCCTGAACACTTTATATTCAAGGCTTAAAATTGAAATGGGTCTATATGAAGCTGGGTCTGATGGGTCTGTACTGGCTTTAGGAATTACAGCCACCTCAACTTTCTTCCCAGATGCTGGCGCTTCCACTCCTTTTAAATATTGTTAAACAAAATCTTCCAGATCATTATCACTTTCTTCCTTTCTAACTTCCACAGGAATATCATCTGTCCTCAGAGACTTTCCTGAAGACTGATTATACATCACAATTTTTATCTCATCTCTTCCTATCTCAGCTGTTAGCTGTTGTGCTTTATCCATCTCTAACTTTGGCATAATTAAGTATGCCATAAATATTTCCATTTGTATGCTTTCTTTATTTCCACATTTCTCTACTTTATACAGATTTTCATAAAATATCCGAAGTATCTTTAATATTTCTACATCATCTCTGGTTATTTTTTGTTACAGGCTCCCTAAGTCTGGCAATAACCTTTTCTACTTCTGTTGCCTAAATCACCATGGTAAAAGATTTTGTGCTGTGAGGATATTACCAGCAATCTTTCTAAACTCATCCATATTATCCAGATAGTCCCTTATTTTCTATTTAGCACTCTGCATTTCCATGTGTTTTGTTCTGTGAAACTCCCCTTATTCTGCAATTCTTTAACCTTTGTCATCTCCTCTAAGTAATTTATATGACTTCTTAAATATATCTCTTTTTCCTTTATTTCTACACTGTTTTTAAACTCCATTTTCATTTTATCATACTCACTGGCTATAACTTCTGAAGATATTTCTATCTTCCCTAATAACTCTTGAATAATTTCCACTATCCACTGCGTACATTCCACTTTTTCAAACAGGTAGGTGGGAAACTGCCAGTGTCTCATTTTTACTTCATTACCCTGCATTTTTATCTTGTTTTTTATGACTGCATGATCCAAAATAGTTATTTTGATGTGGGTTGAAGCTTTCGATTTAATGCATATATTCCTGTGAAATATAACTGATATAAATAATATAATATTAAATATAATTCCTATCTAGTCTAGCCCATTCAGTGTTGGAGAATAATATGTAAATTCTGTCTGAGTTCCTATTACTGAATTCACATCTTCCATACCAAATATTTTAACAAATTTCTTCAGAAATCTACCCTCTTTTGTTATATTTTCTCTTCTAGGTCCTCCTAATAGATTCTCACTATTGCAAATCAAGTTCCAGTCCCCACTTATAAGTAATATTCCCTGCTGAAAGGCCCTAGTGATCATTTGCCTAGTAAACACCCATTAACCAGTATAATCCTCCTCCCTTGCCAACACCCCCTTACTGCCACAAATTTACTATTATTGTCTTCTTTCTCCTGTTCCATCACTATAGGAGACCCTCTAGCAATTAGTAAAATTACTCCCATCTTCCTTTGTCTCCATCAAGTGACTTCTGTTCTGATAAACCACAGTGTTAGGACTAGAAAAGACAAACGATGACAGAACTGGGATCAAAGAGACTTCAGTTACCATTGTATCTTTCACATGTGGAGTCTTGCAGGGGTATCCTGAGAATAACAAAAGGCATGAGACCCAAAATCCTGAGGTGTTCCCCAACACTGACCAAAATCTGAGTGGCAAATCTTAGGAACAATCTAGGTATAGGTATAGCTCTATTTTTTCTTTGTGGAAAAAAAACCCTTCAAACTGAGATGTCTAGATGACACTCCAGGATCACAATCTTGTGTGAAGGAGTCAAACAAGACTTTTGAATGTTCTCTTGGGACCCCAGCTTGAGTAAGAGATCTCTCACCCAAGTGCGATTCTTGACACTGAATAAAACTTTGCAAAGATAAGCAAGTCATCTAAATATAGAAAAATGTGGATACCCTGTAGCCTGCAATGAACTAGAACCGGAGCTAGACACTTTGTGAACATCTTTATGCAGTGGATAGTCCAAAGGGTAATGCAGAGAACTAGTAATGCGATCTAGACAAATAAAACCTTAAGAAACAAACTGAAGTATGCATGAATAGGGATATGATGATGTGTCTTTTAAATCTAGTGTTACCAGGGAACTTGAACAAGGAAGAAGAGGTAACAGATTGTAAAGTAACATCATTTTAAACATGGACACTATTACAAACAAGTTTAGGAAAGAAAGATAGATCCAGAACCGTTCTCCAAGCATCATCTTTCTCTGGCACTAAAACATCCTTAAATAGAAACCTTTCCCCACCTGGGAATGGGGAACTGGTTCAATCACTCAATGGACAGGATGTGAAGAAAGCCAAGTGGAAATGAGAGAAATAAGAGAGTCTGGCCTAGGGGATGCGGGATTACCTATTCTCTGGAAAAAAAGGATTTCTTCTGTAACCTTGAGCAATACTTTTCAGAGCTCATCTGTCTGAACTACGGTTGCCAAAGGCAAAAACAAAGATTTAGACTTACTGGAAGGGAAAGGGAGATGCCAAGGTGGGAAGGGGGGGGGGGGCAAAGTTCACTGAATAATATTTCTGACTTGGGTTATCCTTGGTTTTTGGGGGTGTTCCTGAAATCTTTCTGTAACCTCCATAACATTTCATCTTAAACATATGTTTACCTGTACTTTGTTATGACAATTTTTTACTACAATTGGAAGAGGAGCTATAGAATCCCTTAGAAAATTTGGAAAAGGAGGTCTGAAAAAAATCTTACCCTTTACATCGCATTTTTTGATCACCTCTGCTGCACAGGAACCAAAAACAAAATCCCTGTGCAAAGGAGAATTTAAAATCTCATTTTAACACCGTCTAGAAAGGTCTGAGAATGCAGCCAGGCAAACCTCTGTAAAACAATACCAGCAACCATAGCCCTGGAAGAATCAAATGAGCCTTACACATATTGTAAACAATGAGTTGCGACTTCTATAATAGAAGAAACTAAACTACTTAAAGCAGACTTTTCCTTACAAGAAGAGACTGCAGACAAAACAATCCTCATACTTTCACAGTCAAAATAAACTTTAATATACGACCCTGACAATTCAAATCAAAGTTGCAGAAGCATACACTTTTTCCTATACTTATCAATAATCTTCCCATTCTCATCAGAAAGAGAACTGGAATCAACTAAATGTTTAGCATCAAGTAAAGCTATAGCTGCTGGGTCAGGTTTGGGATGAGTGTATAAAAACTTACAAGAATCAGGAACTTTATACATTCTACCTGTCTTTTTAGGGGCAAGTGGCTATCGGGAAAATTACAGGTGGTGAAATGCATACACCTCCCAAAGCTGACAGTACTGGAGAAATGGGTGAAGGTCCAGGAAATACCTTTTATAACAGCTCATATTATTTTCTGAGGGACTGAGAAACCTCAGTGTTCTCGTACTCTAAACATTAGCACATTCTAGAAATAGTTTCAGAGAAAGAGAAACCCCCAAAGGGAGAATCAAAAATTGATCTCTCCTTGGAGTTTAAAATCACAAATCTGATAAGATAAAAATCAGAAACCAGGAGCCGAAACACAATCTCCTTTCTTTATTAAATAAACATTAAGCGCTTTCATCCTATTATTTTGGACTTCTTGAGAATGAAAAAAATGACACAAATCCCAAACCTTATACAACAAAATAACCCCTCACACTCCAATAAAATTAAAGAAATCATTCATCCAAATTCTAAATTACATAACTGACAACCAAACACAAAATCAATCACACCACCAACAAACATCTTAAAACACCAAAAAATGCAGTTATGTGTAAACACATAAATGAGAATATTAAAACACTTAAAACACAGTCTCTTTAAATTAAATCATGGTTAATCATAGAAATGTTAAAAAAAAAAATATATATATATATATATATATATATATATATATATATATATATATATATCTGTAGGTTTACTATGGGAATGTTGGCTCAACATCAGTTGAACATTTACAATGTCGACCTTAAATCTTGAATCTGAAATTCTGAATAGTAACCCACAACGAAACTGAATAAATCGAACTCCATGGTTCAATGTATTTGACATAGCAGGAGGTGACGTCACTCACCTCCTGCTATGCACAGTAATGTACCATTGAACTTCACATTCAACGGTACGTTAATTCTACTATTTTGCAGGGGGCTGCACCCCTCCACATCCCCTGCACATTAAATATACCAACTCTGAGATCGCACTACAGTGAAGAACTGGGCTAATTCCCTTCACTGAAGCATGAAGTCATGGTACGTCGGTCGCTGAAAGGTCAAGTGCACCATGCAACTCGACTAAATGTGGTCGACCATTTTTGATTCAGTTTCCTGCCCCTTGGAAACTGTGATTTTGACAATCAGCCATTCGACTAATATATATATATATATATATATATATATATATATATATATATATATTCATACCACACATTTCGGCCACCAAACCCAGACCGAAACATTAAAGGTGGAGGTGTGTCCATATTCATTAAGGATATCCACACTTCCAAGCTAGTTGCTCAGCATAATGCATATGAGATTATCCAAGTTCAACTAACTCTGGGCAAAACCGCAATCCAGATTGTAGCTTGCTACAGACCCCCCAGCATGCCCCAGGATTTCCACTCCTCTTTTCTTGATACACTAGAAAATATTAAGGTACAACCCAACACCCTAATAATGGGTGATTTCAACTACCCCACCATTAACTGGGAAAACTACTCGTGTACCAACTCTTTTGTTCAACGTTTTCTGGAAATCATCAATTCCAATGCCTTGGATCAACTTATCCACACCCCCACCAGAGGCAGCAATATCCTAGACCTGGTCATCACCAACATGGGTGACTGGTGTTCCACACCAGAGGTCAGCTTCTCGTTGGTCAGATCAGACCACAAGCTAATCACCCTAGACATCCACATCCCACTCCCACCCCACCAATTAGGAAAACCACCGTAAAAAAATTCTCCAAAGCCAACTTCACTCTTCTTAAGACAGAAGTAGCAAACTTCACGACACCGATGCAGATGGACAATAGAGGTACGACTGCTGAATCCTACACAAATGCACTTTATAAGCACTTACACGAGTGTATGGATCGTGCTATCCCTAACAGAACCAAGATGCTGTCGTCCAAAAAAAGGAAGCCTATTTGGTGTAAATAAACTCTACAACAGAAGAAAGAAACTGTTGCAAAAAAGAACAAAATCCCATGATTGGAGGAACTCCCTGGTCAGCTGAGTTCCCTCATAAAATCCTCCAAAGCTAGTTATGAAAACAAAATCGCCACTGATTCTAAAGACAACCACAAAGCATTATATAGCCATGTCAAGAATCTCAATGGCAACACTCAGATCTGCTCTGAGTTACAGCACAATGGCTCTAAATATACAGAACCAACTGATATTGCCAACATCCTGGCAGATAGGTTCAGTGCTAACTTTAGCACCCCCCTCACCCCCTAAAGGGCCCATCTTTATGCTGGAATAATGCAAAGTTCCTGTAATCACGGCTGAACAGGTAAAAACCTCACTCTCCAAAGCCAAGAACACAGCATCCATGGGACCTGACAACATCCCAGGCTGCCTTCTACATGAACTACAGAATGAACTGGCACCCCACCTAAGTACCATGTTCAATCATAGCCTCACCTCAAGCTTTGTGCCCATTCAATAGCGCACCATGATGGTTATCCCACTCCACAAAGGGGGGGGGGGGCACAACAGACCCTGGGAACTACCATTAGCCTGACGAGCCTGGTCTGCAAGGCCATGGAACATATCATCATGAAACTCATAAACAAAGACATTGGAGATCTCCAAACTCTGGACCCCACACAGTTCGGGTTTGTAAAAGGCAGATCATGTCTCCTAAACCTGACAGACTTCTTTGAAGCAGTCACCAAAGCCATAGATGAGGGTAAGGTGGTTCACACAGCCTATCTAGATCTCACCAAGGCGTTCGACACCATCCCCCACTCTGGAATTATAGATAAACTCACTAAACTAGGTATAAATACCTATGTCACAAGATGGGTTGTCTACTGGCTTACTGACAGAACCCACACTGTGAAAGTAGCAGACTCCAAATCAGACTTCAGACCAGTGACAAGTGGAGTACCTCAGGGTTCAGTCCTGTGTCCTCTCCTGTTTGGTATCTACTTCTATGAAGTACAGGCTAACACAGAAGGTCTTTGGCTAACAAAATTCGCAGATGACTGCAAACCAAGAGCCATAATCAAAACTCCTAACGATGTGGACATCCTATAAAAGGGCCTCACTGAGACAGATGCCTGGTGCCAAAGCCATGGTCTCAAGCTCAATGCCAAAAAGTGCACTGTCATCCCCTATGGCAAAAACTCTGTACCCATGAACTACCATATAGGCGGTAGTCTACTTAACACTGAAATTTGTGATAAGAGACCTTGGGACACAGGTGGACAGTAGTCTCTCCTTTGATAATCACATCACCACAGTGGTCAAGAAATCCCATTATAGAGTACAAAACCCCTTTTGGTATGTGCCTCACAAGACATCTACAACAACTGGAAAGGCCGCAAAAATACCTCACAAAGAGGATTACTGGCCTCAAACAGATGCCTTACGCAGACCGACTCAAAAAACTCCAGCTTTACTCCATTGCATATCGCCTACTCAGAAGCGATCTCTGGCTAACATACAAAGCTATGTCAAACCCAGAGCTGTTGGACATGTTCCACTTAAAGAAATGCCAATCCTTCCGAGCTACACTCTCTAGGGACCTAAACCTTGTCACCACAATAAACAAAACATGCTGGAGAGATAGATTTCTGTCCCAGAGACTTCCCATACTCTGGAACAGACTACCTATCTATGTCAAACAGAGCTCCTCATTAGCACTCTTCAAAAATAATCTTGATGATTGGATGGGTAATAGGAAATTCACCCTGGGGATCACTTCTGTGGTTCTGCTTGACAGGGGCACAGGAAAATAATTTTCTTGGGTGGCGAAAGCCAGGGTACCTTTTTGGTTAGGCTTGTATAAGCCCTTGGGCCAATAGCCTAGTACCTACCTATAAACCTATACATATATATATATATATATATATATATATATATATATATATATATATATATATATATATACATACATACATACATACAAGTTGAACAAAATTAATGAGTACAGGGCAGTTTTTGTCAACAAAGACAGGGTTATTTTATCTATCAAGAGCAAGAAAGTAAAAAAACTTAATAGAGACAGTGTTGACTATGATAGAGGTATTGCATATCCTTTACCTAGTAATTTTAATAGGGGCACTAACCAAAATGTGTATGAAAATGTTATTCCTGATGTTGAAGAGGATAATGATGAATCTGTTGGAATTTTTAACAATGAACAGGAGCTCCCTTTAGGAGAACCTCTGAGATGGTCTGAGCGCCTTCTCAATCAGAGGCAGCAAAGGGAACGGGGGGGGGGGGCAGTATTATCACAATTACAACAACAAATACACAGAGAATGGACCCTTTGAATCACCAGGATTTTCACCCACAGAGAGGGAGAGTCCAATGGGGCAGGGGGATGAGGGGTTCCATGAGGTGATAGACAGGGACAATGAAGTAAATCACGATGTTAACAGCATCATTAGTAATGTAAGAAGAGATTTTAAAATATTCAATTTGAGTTCAGCTCCCATTACACAGGAATGGGCAGAACATTTTCAAAGAGGTTTGAATTTTGTCCCTGTGAGGACGCCAAAAGTTGAAAGCTGCATTCTTGAATTTAAGTTTTTTGTAAGGAAACTTAATCTCAAGCTTTACTTTGATAATAACATACAGTTTGGACCAGATGAATTGTGCAAAAAAACAAGCACATTCAACCCATCCCTGCACCCCATATTACAGACTTACGAGAGTCTTGTACACCACAGATTAGGGAGACTTTTTTGAAAAATACTACATTTATTAATAATCTCACTGATGATGAACAAAGTCTATTGTCTAACATTGTGGGTAAGAAAAATATCTGGTTAATGAAACCTGACAAGGGGGGAGGTTTGGTGGCTATGGACCAAGAGGTCTTTTGTTGTTGTTGTTGTTGGTCTATACCCCAAAAATGCTTTTACATCTATATAGTGATACCTACGAAGAAACGTCTATCAATCAACTTAATATAGTATATAGACATAACACTCATAGGCCTATTACTTGACAATCAAATAACACTTGCTGAGTTAAACTATATGCAACAAGAAAGCCCACGTACCACTACGATCTTCGGTATACCTAAGATCCATATGTCTACCACTGATCCCCCCTTAAGGCCCATAGTGGATACCAAGGCATCGACGACATTTTCTGTGACTAAGTATATAGACTTAAACCTGAAGGATTTATTAAAACAATTCCGACATATATTACAGGACTCATGGGACTGTCTTAAGAAAATTCAACAGTATATGTACAACGCACATCTTATATTTGCCACAACTGATGTCCGTGACTTATTTACAGTTATTCCACATGAGGAGGGTATCAGTATGTTTTATGATTTTCTTTGCAAGCATTCTGGTTTTACACATTCCAGAATATTGATGTTCCAAACAGTTATGGATATGATACTTAATCATAACTTCATTCCCTTTGAGGGGCAATATTTTAAACAAAAGATAGGGGTGACCATGGGGGCATCATGTGCGCCCCTATTTGCTAATATTTGCTATTATTATAATATTATTTGCTAATATTGTCCTAGTTGAATGGGAAACTTCCAAGGTTTTTACATCCGAACTATTTAAACACTGTAAATTCTACGGCCGTTATTTGGATGACATCCTTATTTTATGGGGAGGGACGCAGGAGTTATTGCATGAATTCTTTGAATTCTTAAATAAAAGTACACATTTTCTACAGTTCACAATGGACATTAATGGCGACAGCATACACTTCTTGGACATCACTATCAGGAAGGATAAAGTCAATTACATGTTTACCTCCACATTATACAGGAAGCCAACCTACTCCAAAACATTGTTGCACTTTTCCAGTGCTCACCCAACGCACCAAAAGAGATCTCTGGTCAAGGGGCAGGGAGTTAGGTTGGCAAGGATGGACAGCGAAGAGGAATTCTTTCTAAAGGAAATAGGAATTTTAGAGAATATGCTACTAGGAAGAGGGTATCCAATACACTTTCTAGAACCAATACTTCAGGAAGTCATCACAAAGAGAAAGCAAGCCATTTTTTGCCCATATTGGGGGGGGGGGTATAATAACAATAGCAGTGGTAGGGTAGACATACCACACATTACCAAGAATTCTTTTCAACACTCTATAGTTCTTACTTTTAGTCCACTTTTAATAAAATCAAAGATATTTTAAATCACAACTGGGTACTTTTTGACATGGAACAATTTAAAAATAAATTAGGTGACTACCCGGTAGTAGTATATAAGAAAGGCAAGTCAATAAAAAACTTGCTTGAAACTAATATAACCAATGTGAACAAAGGCAAGATGGTGAAATGTGGACATTGTAATCAATGACCATACATTTTGGAGAATGAGTCTCTGTAGGGGTTTTGGTAGGGTAGTCCTGAAGCAAAGGCTTAATTGTCAAAGTAGATGTCTAATATATATAGCGATTTGCCAACAGTCCTATAGTTTCTATATAGGGAAGACTATTAATAGCCTCAATAAGCGAGTTTACCAACATTTATATGACATTAAAAAGAACAATCTCAAGAATGCGTTATACAAACACATAAAATAACACCCTGGTCATCAGTTTAAATTCAGTGCCCTTGAACAGATAGGAAACAAAGACAGGAGGGGTCCTTTTGACATTTTTTTAAGAGTATCAAGAATTAATGTGGCAGCTTAAGTGCAATGCAATATACCCCCCCCCCCCCAGGCTTAATTAAACTGTTTCCTTTTCCAGCTATCTCAAATTAAAAGCTGAATTTCATATGTAAATAAAAATTTAATTTTATTAAGGACATTTTAAACTAGTAGATTGTGAAAGAATTAAGAGGTTATATATCGTCATTTATTTCTCAGAATTTGATTATTAGCTTTGTACTGGTTTTTATATGTTTTATCATCTCAGTTTGCACAACATAGCTCTGTCTGTTCCAAAAGCTGCTTTTAATGTTATGTATAGAAAATTATGTATTATAGGGGATTTATCATTAATTTCAGTTTTTTAATAATATGAACATACGCCTTTTAAAATTAATTAATTGTTTAATTAGTGTAAGCCATGTGACAAAAGTACATATTTAATAAGTGGTTCAGTGTGCTTTTTTGTATTCTGAAGAATTCAGTGCTGACAGCTGACGGAAACATTTGTTGGATTAGTTTACTTCCTTCAGTTCTAGTAAATCCTTCCAAGGGTCCCCACTCTCCTCAAAAATAATATTGCTAACTAGGAAAAATTTTAAACTAAGTTCACTCACTGCCTTGATATGTTTGTAAAGGACGTTATGTTTGTCTGTCCTACTGATATATAAATGTTGGTAAGTCCTTACTTTCAAGACTTTCTTAGTCTTTCCAATATAAAAACTGGGACAATTTGGCATTGTGCCACATAAACTACACCTGCACTTAAACAATGGCCTCTTTGCCTAACTTTCACTTCACCATAGCCTTGAATGTAGAAAGAAGACCCTTCCAAAATGTGATTGCACTGTTTTACAGTGTCCACCTTTCCTCATGCCAAAGGACCCATGGGTCACCCCTGGAACTTTTTTATCAAGGTCTTAAAATAGATAGCCTTTTTATACACATAGTTGGGAGGAAGAATCCAGGGTCTGAAACTGCTCCACATTAACTTGAAAAATGTTCCAGGTTTTAGCCACCATGAATTAATGGCAAAAAAATCAAGACTGTATGTGAGAATCAAGGCCTTGTTATATTTAGATATACCAGTTGGTTGGAAATCTCTGTGAAGATCAAAGTGGCCCTTGCCTAGCGAGGGAAGAAAATATCTTTTGTTGATGTTTAAATTTAACTTCATTGAAAATTATTTTGGTAAAACAGGATGGGTAGCCCTGTATCTCAAGTATCTTTTTAAATTTACCACATTCATCTAAAAAATATCATCCTGTGAAACCATCTGTACCAATCTTACCATTCGACCCTTATCAAGTGCTTTCTTCTGAAACATAGGGTGCCAGCTATCAAAATGTAACAATGAAGTTGAATAACTCAGCTTCCTATAAATATTGGATTCAAAACAATTACCCTCTCTATTTTTGTAGTTGTTAAATCTAAAGAGTTAATTTGTTCAGGGGGTAAAACAATAGTAAAATCCAGGAAGTCTGTGGAGGCATTCAACTACTTTAAAAAAGTCCTTCAACTTGTCCAAACTATTATTCCAGAAAATGACAATGTCATCCAAATAATGGCCATACAATATCCATGAGTCCTTAAAGGGGGATTGAGAAATAAGTTGATATTCCTGTGGGGCCATCTCTATGTTGGTAAAAATGGGGGCACAAGCAGCCCCATTTGCCAAATCTGTCCACTGTCTAAATAACTACCCCTCAAACAAATAAAATTATTTTCTAACACTATATCTCATGAATCTTTAAATATAAAATTGGCATACACATCCTTTAATTTATGATCAATAAATTTAGCCGTGGTAAAAGTTTTTGAGGACTTTGAGTTCACTATTAGATGCAAGGGTGGTCAACAAGATTTTTATGTATTTTCGGGATCCCAAAAATAATGGAAGTCCTTGGATTAGTAATCTTTAAAAAAGCCATTATCTTTCTTGGAAATAAACCCTTGTAACAAAGAATCATACAACAATGTATCAATTATTTGATAAGTAATATTTTTCTGACTGATTGATACCTCTTTACAGCTGTCATCAAACAACAAATCGAGCATCTTATTTGTGCAACCATTGGTATTCATTACCACTAAACCCCTGTATTTATCTGGCTTCATGAGTCTAACTTGTTTGTTAACTATCTGTTTCAACAAAATCTGCTCATCAAGTTTCAAGTTCAATTTATAATAATCCTCTGTTATGTAAAATCTCTTTAATATTAGACTCAAAATTGTTTGAAATAAAGCAAAAATTGGGTGCAATGGAAGGTTAAACGTGCTTGGCCTACTACATGCAAGGGAAGTTCCACAGGATCCTTCTGTCTAAAGTACAAGATGAAATCGAGCTTTCAGGTGAACAGTTTTAAATCAAATAGAACATCATTCACCTTAGCTCTCCTGGTAGAAGCAAAAGTTAACCCTTTTCAAACAAATCCGCCCACTGGTTATTAATAACCATGTCACTGTAACTGAACAGCTTAAAATCATGACATTTTTTATAAACTATAGTTAAGTTCTCTGTGTCTTGTATAGTCACCCTCTGTTTCCCCTCCTGTCCCTTCGATAATGAAACCCTTGTTGTGTTTCACCACATATCAGAACTTGTTCCAGGGTATGTTGTTCTCCTCTGTCGGCAAAACATGGAACTCTCTACCAGCAGCTCTTAATCTTGAATCCTCTCTAACACTTTTCAAAAAAAATCTTAGGACATATTTTAAAACACACTGGCTATGCCCCTGTACTAACCCTGATTAAATACTCTCCTAACTCTCATAATGTCTCTGTACTAAACCCTTGTACTCTCCAGGGTTTACATGTAGTGACCAAATTTGCTCTGTTTTCAAATAGACCGTAATGTCTGTGTAATTTATTATTCAAACATATGATTGACTAATGTCTGTATCAATGTATGTTTGTTCCAATGTAACCAGATGACCGACTAATATGTTTTGCCCATTGTAAGTCTTTCAATGTATCTCGTGTTTTGCCCTTTGTAAGTCTATCGCTGTATTCTTATTCCTCTAGAAATTTATTTTTTCTAAATGTAATTTTCTATACATCCTATGGAGCTTTTCTCCCCGGGCCCCCGCTGAAAATGGACATGTATCCAGTCGGACTATCCCGGTCAACAAATGTAAAATAAAATAAAATAAATAAACAAATCTTGTACAGCGTAATAAAAGCTTTGCATATTTAAAGGAAACATCTGATAACACTGGTGACCTGTGTTCCTCATGTCAAGAGTTGGATGATTTGCTTACCATTATTAGAAGTAAATCTAGACTTACTGATGATGACTGCACTTGTGTGATTGGCACAGGTTGGAGAACTGTTGTCACTTATATTAATGACTGGACTGGTGAGATAAAAAGAACGCATTTACAAAATGATATGTCTACTGTCTGTAAAGATCATTCAACCCCTATGAAAGAAGATGATGCCCCTGACAACTTTGGAATTATGGCTGTAAGTATTCAGCAATCTGAGGACTCAAGAGTATTTAGAAGGAAACAAGAAAGAAAGAAAGAAAGAAAGGTAGAAGTTCACAAGAAATAACAAGGAAGAAAAAGAAACTGATAAATGTTTGTAACATAGAGAATATTTACCAAAAAGGACACCGCTTTGTTATGTAGCACACATAGTACAGGGAATGATAACATTTTTTATATCAGAAACCCTTCAGTCTACAGAAAAAGACAGCAATTTTCCAAAGGAGAAGGTAGGAAAAAAGAGGCAAGGGTCAGGTGAAAAGGAAGAAATCGAAACTGAACATGGAATGATCGAAGAACATTACTATAAGAAAAAAAAACAAGAGAAAGACAGCTGTTTTATGGGTCAAGCTGTGGGTATACAAAGCCAGTTGGATGAAAGTTTAATACACAATAAAAACAGTGGGATTAATAAGACTAATGGTAATGAAGATCATTCCTTTGTAACAACTGATACAGCAAATATTACTGTATTAGAAGTTGAAGATTTTTCAGATCTGGTCAGAAAAGATATTCTTGTAATTGGAAATTCAATTATTAGTGGAAATGATACTTATATTTGCAGAGAAGATAATGAACATTAAACTGTGTTACGCTTACCAGGAGAAAAATTAGAAGATGTGAGACAAGCCTTGGAATGCCTTAATGTAAGGAAGTATGGATCTGCTTTTATTCATGTCAGTATAAATGATCTCATCCACAAGGACTCTTTAACTGTTAGTAGAGAAACCTACAGCCCTTTTAGATAGTACAGCTTGTACTGGTGTTAGGACATATTCTTCACAAATCACATATAAAAAGGATAGTCAGATCACTGTGAATGAAAAGATATTTTAGGTAAATACCCTACATGGAAAAAATGTCTTGTTTTAAAAAATGGAAATGTGTTGAGCATTCACGTCTAGTTTTGAGTACACTTGTTCAGACAGGATGGTGTGCATTTTTCAAGATCAGGGAAGAGAATTTTTTGCTGCATATATTTTGCAATATTTGACAATCACTAGGCTGTATTTTTGCCAGGATGAAAATTTAACAGTTCACAGATAGCAACATTTGATGTATCTCTGATGGTTGTTAGCGTTAGGACCATTAATAATAACGTTTTTTTATTGGAAAATTTGCTACATTCCCACAAGATTGATGCTGTTATTGTTTGTGAAAGATGGCTAAAGAACAATGACTGGAAACCAGTTCTGTCAGGATATAAATGTTTTTACTGCAACAGACATTCTAACAAAAAATCAGGTGGAGGTGTTGTGATAAGGATTAAAGATAGTTAAGTGACCTGTGAATATTACATGTTCAGTGATAACACCAATACTAAAGACTGTGTAACTGTGACAATAAAGACAATCCTGGAATACATAACAACTGCTGGAGTGTATAGACCACCAAAGTCAAGTGCAGGCGACCTAGAGGAATTCATACATTTTTTGCATGAAACACAGAAGGGAAGAAAAATATTAGCTGGCAACTTCAATTTCCAGAAAGAGATGACTGGAATAAAATTGACTCAACAACATTATTAAGGAAATTATTCACAATGTATATTCAGGAGCAACAATTGCTTCAGATTGCAAAAAAAATATATATATTCCAGGGAACGGAACATACTAGTCATGGTTTCTGTTCCTAAAGAAATTACTGTTACTTCAAGTCACGTTTTACCACTGTTGATGTGCAGTGATCATGGGGTTATAAAGGTTCATTTGTTGCTAGATAATTCTGTCAAAATGAAATCTAAACCAATGCACAAAAGGTTAATTACAGATTATATGGAAGCAAAACAGTCACTAAGTAAAACTAACTGGGGTGATGTGTTCAGTGGAAAAACTGCAGATGGAATGTGGAATGTTTTGAAAGAGAAATTGTTTGAGTGCAAAAAATCCAAAAAAAAAAAGTTTAACATCCGGATCTACGTATACAATATCAGGGGGACATATTTCCAAAAGAACAAGATACCTGATTAAGGTGAGAGACAGAAAATATAAGAAATGGAAGAGAGGTCGAACTACAACCTTGAAAACTGAAAAAAACAAGCTGGACAAACAAATTAAGAATAGTGTGAGACAAGATCAAGAAAAATTTGAAGAAAATTTGTATAAAGATATTGGCATAACAGGAAACCTTTTTATAAATACATAAGATGTGGAAGGAGCAAAGACATACAAATTGACAAACTGTGCAGATTCTAAAATGTATTCTCAGACACAATAGATTATAGATATATTTACAAAATCTTATGCAAAACAATTTGGCTCCTCAAAGGGGGTGATAAGTTGTCCTAGTTACATCCAGGTAACCTCAGATACTGGAATCAAATTAGATTACATTGAAAAAGAACTGTGCAAACTGAATCCAAACAAAGCATAGGGAGGAGACGGATTTAGTAATAATGACCAGAACACTTCAGCAAGAACCAATACCATTATATCTATTATTCACTAGGTCATATAAATATGAGTAGATCTCTCAAGATTCGAGACATGTACTTACTAAACCTGTCTTTAAGGTAAAGGGGAGTAGAACAAACCCAAAGCCATTTAGACCCTTAAATCTAGTTTCATGTTGTGGAAAAATAATAGGGAAAGTAATATTGGATAAGTTACTGTCAGAAGTGGATAGGTTGGGACTTGAAACCATATATAACCAGCATATGTTGAAAACAGATCTATTACCACCTGTAACATGATGTTCTATAACAATATAATAACATCTATGAATAAAAAAAATTGTTCTGTGATGTAATTTATATGGACTTAACTTCAGCATTTGACATGGCCATACACAAAACACTGATCAATAAATTAGAACAACAAGGTATTGACATACTCTTGATAAGATGGATAGCTGCATGGTTTACAAACAGGACATGGCAAGTATCATACAGCAACTGGACAGGTGAAATTCTTGGTTACAGTCAGGGCGTCCACATGGCTCTGTCCTAAGCCCATACTTGCTTAGACTGTATCTTTCAGACTTAACTTTTTCATCTGACGTGTTCTACAGCCTATATGCAGATGACCTGAAACTGGGTAAAGATTACATATGTTACAGATAAGGCATGTCTGCAAAATAACTTGACTAAATTGACCATTTGGACAAAGGGGAATAATATGCTGATAAAATACATAAAAAAACTAAGCACATGAGACTTGGGAGAAATAAATTAAAAGGTGAATATTTAATGCAGCACACAGTGATTGAAACTGTAGACTCATTTAAGGTTCTGGGTATATGGATAGATCCAGCTATGAGTTTTTCTAATCATATCAACCAATTGGTTAATGATAGTTACAGAACTATATGTTCTATAAAAAAAATTATAAAGTCTAGGAAATCAAAAATGAAGTCATTGTTTGTTAGTTACATTAGACCCAAACATGAGTATGGAATAACAATATGGAAACCCTATAGGAAGACAAGCATGAATAAACTGGAAAGAGTAAAGAGGAAATATATCAAGGGAATCCATGGATGTGAACATTTAAGTTATTATGGAAGACTAAAATATCTGAACTTGTACAGTGTCTCTTACAGATATCTGAGAAGGACTTATATTCAAGTACTTACATAGGGTATTTAGAGAGAACTACCTCTGGGAATGTTTGGGGTTATCAAAAAGTAGTAGAGAATCATCAGACAACTTGTGTAGAAGATTCTATAGGGATGAGAAGTGTACTAATTGGTTCTCTGAGACAGCAGCTGATGCACGGAACAGACTACCAAATTACATTAAAGCAAGTATTAGTTTAGATATTTTTAAGAACAGCCTGGACACTTATTATGGGAACAAGTGTTGTGGTGTATTGGCAGGCTAGACGATCATTAATGCCTGTGCTTGAAATACTTGTATGTATGTATGCATGTATGTAAGGACTGCTCTTAGGACCAGTAGTGTTTTTCCCATGGTCAAGCTGAAAATGGTGCTTCTTTCATGGGGAAAACAAACAAAAACTGGTAAAAATTAAAAGACTTTAAAAGTCACTTTTTTCTCACAAAAAAATCTGTGATTTTTACCAGCCCCCAGAAGTAAAATAAATACAATTACTCTGTAGAAGAAGCAATTTTCAATTACTTTAAACAACTTTTTTAACTTTTAAATTGACAGAAAAAGTACAATATAATCTTGTGACAGCCCATCAAAACACAAACGTATAGCTTTAAAATAAGTTTTTTTCCCAAAATGGAAGTTTTTTCCACAAAGGGAACTTATATGTCCAGCAAAGGAAGAGCACAAGCTGACCAGTGATCCTCCAAAGCCTCAGAGGAGCCTACTCTTCAGAGGCAGGAAAGCTCTAAAAAGAGCTTGCCACCCAAACCTGTCTTTTTAGTCAGCTCAGCTTGATGGTTTGGGCACGTGGAAGGTGCTGAAGCTTTGGGGGCTGGCTGACTGTTATATCCTTGGCATGATACAACCAATATAGCTAAGGCTACTGTAGCAGTGATCAATATGATGAACATTCAGAGCTGCCTATGCAGATCCAAGGAGTGCAGAAGTCTTTCATCCTTGTTCTGAGGGTTTGGAAAGAAAGTAGGCAGACTAATAGCCTATCTGAAACAAAGGTATAAAGGAAGACTGCCCCTAAGAGATACCCTATTTGTACAGAAAATAAGGAAGGGAGGAGAGGCCATTAGGGTTTGGAGCTCAGAAACCCTTCTAGCAGAAATAATGGCCACTAGGAAAATGGTTTTCTAAGTATAAAAATTGAGATTAGAAGTCACTGGTTTGAAAGCTGGCTGAGTAAGCTTTTCCAGTTCAAAGTTGAGGTCCCAAGGTGGGAGAATAGTTCTCCTAGGTGGGTTCAAATAGAGGATGCCCTTGAGAAAAGTACAGTTTTGTACCTACCATAAATGTAGATGTTCGAGGATCCACATTGCTGCAGTCATAACCTGTGGGTAGTCCACTGTCCTCGGTCGGCCCGAATACCAAAGTGTTAGGCTGGCGTCGGTCATGGTCGCTCAGATCTGACGTCAGTACGCAGTGGTACTAAAGCGCATGACCGACGCCATATCCTCAGTCTTTCTTGCCCCAGATGTCAGAAGGCCTAAATAAGAAAGGCCATAGCCAAAAATAGAAAAATACCCAACCACCAATATAGAAAAAATAATTACCCCAAAAGCAACACAGCAACCCTAAACTACAGAGGGGAAGGAGGGAGGGAAAATTGGACTGCAGCAATGTGGATCCTCGAACATCTACATTTATGGTAGGTACAAAACTGTACTATGTTCTTCGTCTCACATTGCTGCAATCATAACCTGTGGGTAGAATCCCAAAGCAAAAGGTAAAGGGAGGTTGGCAAAATCATAAAGCATTGGGAGCTGCTAACATGCCCTGTAAAACTGCAGTGGCAAACCCAGCCCTAGACCTGGAATAAAGAGGGAGATGGTAATGTTTAGTAAAAGTGTGCACTGAACTCCAAGTAGCTGCCTCCAAAATATCCTTAGTAGCTACTCCCCTTAAAAAGGCAGTAGAAGTGGCAGTCGCCCTAGTGGAATGAGGTCTGATCCCAGCCGGAACATCCTTTCCATGATGAGAATAACAAAAAGCAATACAATGGCCAATCCACTTAGAAATAGTTTGTTTTGAAACAGGTTTTCCTTGTGAACCCAAGGCAAAAGAAATGAATAACTGTTGAGACTGCCTGAACCCTTTAGTTCTGCTCAAATAATAACGTAACTGCCTGTGAATATCCAAAGAGTGCAAAATTTTTTACCCTTTATTTTGGGGATCAGCATAAAAAGTAGGCAAATGAATAGATTGGTTTAAGGCCACATTAGAAACAACTTTAGGCATAAAAGTAGGGTTAGTACGCAGGGATACCCTATCCTTATGAAATATTAGGAAGGGTTCAACTGCCATTAGAGCCTGTAATTCAGATACCCTCCTAGCAGACGTAATGGCCAACAAAAAAGCAGTCTTCCAAGACAAAAACTTCAACTCAGATGTAGCTGCAGGTTCAAAAGGAGGTAAAGTAAGCTTTTCCAACACAAAATTGAGATCCCAGGAAGGTGTAGGAGCTCTACGTGGGGGTCTTATGTTCTTTGCCCCTCTAAGAAATTGCTTAAACAAAGGGTGAGAGAATAATGGTGGGTCACAGTCATAGTGAGCAGAAATGGCTGCAGCATGAACTTTCACGGAGGAGAAAGACAAACCCTTGTCTAATAATTCTGTAAGGTACTGAAGTGTAACACTCAAATTAGGCACTGAAACATCAAAGCTCTTTGTTGTGCTCCAAAGAAAAAATCTCCTCCATTTATCAGCATAAACTTTCCTTGTACTAGGCCGTCTGGCTTCCAAAATGACATTCAAAACTTGTTGAGGAAGCTGCGACCCCCCAGGGTCTAAAACAGAATATGCCAGGCTGTCAGATGCAGGGACTGTATCCTGACATTGAGGAAATGATTGCTTGCCTGGGACAAAAGCTGTGGAATTGAAGGCAAAGGCCAAGGAGGCTCCCGTACTAAACTCCTCAGCAGAGGGTACCAGTGCTGACGTGGCCAATCTGGAGCTATTAGAATCATGCAAGGCTTGTCCTGTCTGACCTTCAAGAGCACCTTGGGAAGGAGAGGCAGAGGAGGAAAGGCATAGACGTGAAGGTTGTTCCAACTGAAAGATAGAGCATCCACTTTCCAAGCTTTTGGGTGAAACATCTTTGTGCAAAATTTTGGCAGTTGGAAATTTAGTGGAGAAGCGAACAGATCTATGTCTGGAGTTCCCCAACCCACTGTCAACTGTTGAAATACATGAGGATCCAATTTCCACTCGTGGGAATCCACCATCTGTCTGCTCAAAACATCTGCTAAGGAGTTCTGTGCTCCTGGCAGAAACCTTGCTTGAAGAGTGAGGTGCAAACTCAGAGCAGTCTCCCACAAAATCATAGCTTGTCTGCAAAGAGGGTACGAATGGGTTCCCCCTTGCTTGTTGATGTACCACATGACTGTTGTGTTGTCTGTTTGAATCAACACCTGTCCCGGTTGAAGTAGATCCTTGAAAGCCATCAGTGCAAATTGGACTGCTAACATCTCCTTCATGTTGATATGCAAATGCTGTAGTCTGGGAGGCCACGTGTCTTGAATCCATTTTCCATTGAAGTGTGCTCCCCAAGCCATGTCTGAGGCATCTGTCGTTAGGATCTGACTCGCCTCTGGTCGGGTCACAGAGAGTCCCTTGTTTAGGTGACATTCCTGAGCCCACCACAAAAATTCCCTTTGGATGCAAGTTATTATCTGAATGACAGTGTCCAGATCGTGGCAGTGTTGAGTCCATACACTTTTGAGATACCATTGTAGCTTCCTCATATGTAGTTTGACATTGGGAAGTACCAGAATACAAGATGCCATGAACCCCAAGGCTTGAAGGACTGTCCTTGCAGTCAGTCTGGACAGTAGGGATAATTGCTGGAAGTAAAGGGGAAGATTTCTTTGTTTGTCCGGGGTCAGAAAAGCCATCTGAGAGGCTGTATTCAGTCTCACACCCAGAAAGCACATGTCCTGAGAGGGTACTAGACTGGACTTTGTTTCGTTCACAAAATACCCTAGGCACCTTAACACTTGCATTACATACTGTAGATGCTGAAGTAACTTGACTTTGTTTTGAGCAAGAATCAGGCAATCGTCCAGATAAGGATAAATTTGTATTCCTCTTAGTCTTAAGAAGGCTATCACAGGAGCCAGGACCTTTGTGAACACCCTGGGCGCAGTAGATAAGCCAAAGGGCAATGCAGAGAACTGATCATGAAAAGTACCAGCCCGAAAACGCAGGAACCTCCTGCAGCTGGGCCTGATAGGAATGTGAAGATAAGCCTCTTTGAGATCCAGAGTTACCATCCAGTGATCTTTGCCTAGCAGAGGCAGAAGTTGCTGCAAAGTTAACATCTTGAATTTTGGAATGTCCAGGTATGTGTTGAGAATAGACAAATCCAGAATTGGCCTCCAAGTGTTTCCTTTCTTTGGCACAAGGAACAGGCGAGAATAAAATCCTAGGCCTACTTCTGACGGAGGGACCCCCTGGACAGCCCCCATTTTTAAAAGTAAAGAAATCTGCTTGTGAGCCTCCAGCTTTTGCTGAGGAGGAACGTCCGGCATGCCTTTGAAAGGAGGCAAGGTGTGAAAATAAAACTTGTAGCCTCGATCTATAATGAACAACACCCATTTGTCTGGGTGACTAAAAGCCAATTTTGCTTGAAAAGTGCCAACTTTCCTCTTAGAGGAGCTGCCAGACAGGAGGGATCTGGCAGCTGGAGATACAGGTCATTGGGTCTGTTTACGAAAAGGCTGACCCCTGCCCTCACCAGAAGATTGTGCAGGGGAACTCCACGTCCTAGGTCTGAAAGAACCCTGAGCATGAGCTCTGCCCCTACCACGTCTAGATCTGCCCTTAGACTGTAAATCAGAAGAAGGATAAGCCCATCCTTTTGCAGGCCAATTTCTGCTAAACTTAGGGGGCTGCACTTGTAAAATTCCTTAACTGTCTGCATGGACTTAGCTTTGTCTTCCATTTTCTTCAAAACTGACTCCACAGGAGAACCAAACAGAACTTCAGATTGAAGGGGAGCATCCAAAATTCGAGCTTTAACATGCTCTGACAAATTCTGATCCTTAAGCCAGGCGTGCCTACGAATAACTGAACCAGTGGCAGCCACCCTGGAAGAAGCCTGAAGAGCATCAAAGCCACACTGCAAGGAATGCTTACCTACCTGATCAGAGGCATGAACTAAATCCTGCAATTCCTTACACTCTATACCCTCAGCTAAAGCATCTACCTTAGATTTCAACTGACTTAACAGAAAATCCTGGTACTTCAGCATATGAAACTGGCAATTTAAAGCCCTCATAGCTAGTGTGGAGGAGGTATATACTTTTTTACCCCACCTATCCAAAGCTCTAGAATCTTTATCCAGAGGAACTGGATTCTTTACAACAGAAGCCCTGACACCCTTAGGTCCCTGGCTAATAGTTTCCGGGTCAGCTCTAGGACTCTTATACAAATATTTATGAGCCTCTGGCACTCTGTAATACCTGTCTGGCTTGACAGGGGCAGGAGGTAAAGAATCAGGATTAAGGGAAGCCTCAGAAAAAACATCCTGAACAACATCCAAAACAGGGGGAATGGCCAAGGGCCTATGCTGTGGTAAAACAAAATTCCCTAAGCCTCTTACGAGAATCTGAGAAATCCTGACCTTCCCACTTAAAATGCTCCCTCATGGAATGCAGGGTTTCAGAAAAGGAAAAATCCTCTGGAGGAGAAGCAGAAGGACAGGAATCCTCTGCATCCGAATCAGAATAAGGAGGAAAATCCTGAATGTCCTCAGCTGAAGACTCAGAGTAATCTGAGGAATGCTCCAATCCCTCCACCTCTGTCTCCACCCTAGGCCTCTTATCCGGAGGGGGCATAGAACCTCTGATTAAAGTAATCAAATCCTCTGCCATTTTCAGCATATGTTTTTTAAGAACAGAACCTGCAGAACTAGGACTGATGCCTGTGCCAGAAAGACCAGGCCTGGCTTTAGAAGGGGCTTTAGTGACAGAAGTAGAAGGCCTAACAACCTTATGTAAAGAAGGAACTACAGAAACTTGAGAGGCCCCCTCGGCCTGACCTAACTCCTGAGAGGCCACTTCCTGTAAGATTAAAGGCTCCCCCTGAGATTCAGCTGAAACCTCGGCTGGATCCACAGATTCCACCGTAGTTTCCAAAGAACCGGCGTCCGCAACGGATGACTCATCCTGCTTGGACTTTAACGATTTTTCTTTTCGCTTCTTAGCGGTAGCGGGCGTCGGAGGATCCAACGGCATGTTGTAGTTACACCGCTTACCGAAAACAAGTCTAGCACAATCTAACCTGCGTTTAATGGTGCGCTTATTAAATCTAGCGCAAAAGCGACACCCGACTACGTCGTGCTCAGGCCCCAAGCAAGGAATACAGAGAGAGTGGTAGTCCCTATGAGGTATCTGTTTCCCACAAGAAATACAATTATTAACTTTTTCTGACATCCGGATTTAACTGAGGCAAGAAAAGACAAAAATATTCCCCAACGGGGTACTTAGCCCAACTTGGTCTTCGGTCTGAAACTCAGAATACGAAAATTTCAGGACGCCGAACGGCACTTGCAAATGCTGCTTCTGCTTCGGACCATGCGGCAAGAAAGACTGAGGATATGGCGTCGGTCATGCGCTTTAGTACCACTGCGTACTGACGTCAGATCTGAGCGACCATGACCGACGCCAGCCTAACACTTTGGTATTCGGGCCGACCGAGGACAGCGGACTACCCACAGGTTATGACTGCAGCAATGTGAGACGAAGAACATCTGCTTCACCCCAGTTCTAGAAAGCAGGGGTGGATCAAGGGCCATACATGCAGAAATGGCAGATCAGTGTGCCTTGATTGAGGAATAGCCTAGACCAGCTCTTAACAGCAAACACAAGTATGAACGTGTAGTGCAAATCACAGTTTGAATGAGATTCTCCTCCTTTTTGTGACAACAGATAGAAAATCATTTCTATTTGGGTACATAGGATCTACAGGTTGGCTTCCTCACCTGCTGGAGAACCTGGAGCATATCCTCAGAAAACTGATGTTTGAAAGGAATTAAAAATCTATCATCCACAATGTCAAGCTATAGGCTAGCAAGTTGGGATTACACAGAGAATCCCTTTTCTGAGAGAGCAAGTCAACTCTGTAGGACAACTTGTGTAGAATATCCCTGGCCAGATGAAAAAGAACAGAGAACCAATGTTGTGTGAGCCAAATGGGAATTACCAGCAAAACTTAGTCCCCTTGGATCTTTAACAGAAGCTTCTGGATTAGGTGTAGTGGCAGGAAGGTATAAAGAAACCTTCTCTCCCATGAAAAAGACATGGCGTCCATCCTCCAGGCCATGGAGCAAGGAATCCAGGAACAAAACAGCCTGAGCTGTTTATTGTGAGTGGAGGCAAATAGGTCTATGCCCTATGCCCAGGATGAACTCCTTCTTCAACATCCATTCATGGGGGTCTTCTTTCAGACACCAGTTTTCTGAGAACATGCTTCACATTCTCCAGGCGATGAGAAAACCTACTGCTAGATCTTCTACATCTAAATAAAAAATATTTTCTATCTGTTGTCACAGAGATAATCTACCAGAACATTGTCCTGGGAAGGAATGTAAACTGCTTGTTGGGACACATTTGCTTTTATACCTTTTTCCCATGCCAGAACAGCCAGTTTTGCCCTTGGTTGTTTATATACCACTTAACTGTTGTCTTGCCTGAGGCACCTGTATAAAAAACCTGTAAAGCTTGAAATAGTGCCCACATTTCTTTCACGGTCTGATGTGTTCTTTCCTTTGTTTGTAGATCCATTGAGCCGGAACAGCTAAACAACCTGTCCATGCACCTCATGCTAGATCTGATGCATCTGTGTGCAGCACCTGAGTTGGATCAGTTGGTATGAATGGCAGTCATGGATTCAGCTGCGCCAGAGATTCACTAATGTATTTCTCTTTTCAAAAAAGGAAGCAGTATAATCTGAGTATCCAATGGGTGGCAATGCTGAGACTGAGAGACTTTAGGTTCCACTGAATCTTTCTCACGTGAAGTTTGGCAAAGAGAATCATAGGGATAGAAGCTATCATGATCCTCAGAGCCCTTAGAATTTCCCTTGCAGCACAAGACTGACAAGGAAGGAGAAACTGAAAGTACATGGGGAGCATCTGCATCTTCTTCTGTGAGAAAAAAGTTAGCATGAGACGTGCCCAGCCTGCAACCCAGAAAGACTAGATCCTGGGTAGGGGTCATTGCAGACTTTGCTGGATTGATTGTGAATCCTAGCCCCTGCAGAAGGGAGATAATGTAGTGGACATGTTGTATCAGGACTTCTAGAGAGGTTGCCAGTATTAGAAGGTCACTAAGGTATGGGAATTTTGAATTCTCTGAGTCCTGCAAAAGGTGATAGCTGGAGCTAAGCACTTTGTGAAAAACCTTTGGGGACTGTGGATAGCCCAAAGGGTAAAAAAGAGATATGAAAGTGTGATGAACAAACCAAGAACCTGAAGCACTTCCTGTAAAAAGGGTGAATAGAAATGTGAAGGTGAACATTCTCCAGGTCCAAGGACAGCAGAAAGACTTTGGGGTAAGATGAAGGGTAGAAGAGTTTGAAAGGGATGGCATTTTGAAAGGAGGTACCATGACAAAGGTATTGAAGTGAGATAAGTCCAGAACAGGTCTCTTGTCTACTTTTTTTTCTGGGTACCAGAAAAAGTCTAGAATAAAAGCCTTTTCTATGTGATATGGCCTTGGTCATGAAGACCCTGCAAAACAGGAGGAAGAAGATGTGTCTGGTTGGATAGAGGAGGTAGAATACTTCTGAAGGTTGGAATTTTCTTCCAAGACATTTTGTAGCCTTGCTGTATAACAGAAAGGGCCAATCTGTCTAAGTGATGAGATACCATACTGAAAGGGAGGATATTAGTCTTTTTGGAGAGGAGGTGGCAGGTGTCTGGAAAGGTCTGTAGACTTGGAATCTCATGTAGATTTGTCCTGAAATCTTTTTCTTGACATTTCCCTGCCCTTCTGTGTCGATACTGGGTCTCTACAAGAAAAGGAACTGGGCTTAGCCAGGTAGTGGGTTTGATACCTGAGAAATGAGGTAAGAAAAATTTGCATGGAATCTTGCAATATTCTTCTTTTCTCCTGTAAAGATTTGAACCGGTATGTAGCAGCAGATCCAAACAGTTAATCCCTGTTAAAGGGGAGTCTAACAGCTTAGCTTTGACATCCTCGGGTACAGACTGGAAATAAAGCCATACAAACCTTCAGATGACATATCCAACAACAACTGCCTGGAAGAAGCTTCCACTGCATCACAGCTATATTTGATGCTACATTTGGCCACCTGAGTAGTCTGTCCCACCATAGTAAAAGCCAGTTATTATTTATTTACTTACTTATTTTATTTTACATTTGTTTACTGGGAAAGTCTGACTGGGCACAGGTTCTTTTTCAGCAGAGGTCTGGGGAGAAAAGCTCCACATAGTACATACAAGATAACAACATTTGAATAAATTTGAATCATGCTTAAGTTGCACATTTGTGACTATAGCAAAAGAAAACAAGTTCCATAAATACATTACATAACTACTATACTAACTGAAATACAAAACCTATCCAGAAATATTTAAAAACAAGTTGTCCTTCCTAAACTGCCAGTTTTTTAAAGTACCTATGTTTATACATGGTAGTAAAGTCAGCCTAGAAAGGGTGATAGCACCAGCTGAATGTTGAAGTTCTAATCCAGACTGGCCCACAGGCATAGCCAATTTGTAGATAAATAAGTTTTTAGCATTTTTTTAAAGTGAGTTGAGCTTGGGTAGATGTTAAGTTGGATGGTAGTGTGTTCCAGATTTTGGCTATATAGTTTGAGAAGAGGGATTCTTCAGCCTGATTGTTTGCTGCGGTTGTCTTTATCAACGATTTGTTGCTAAACTGCAGAGCTTTGGCACTGGTGTATGGCTGTAGTAGGTTTTGCAGGGCAGGAGTTTTCTCTGGTTGACAGAAGATTTTCTGAGCCATAGTTTGTTGGCTAAAGAGTAAGAGCTGAGGAAGTTCTAACTAGTTGAGTTGTCTGAGGCTGTACAGTGATGTGACTTAAAGGGAGAATTAGCTGCAAACCTGGAAATTTTGTTATAACAGGAGTCTATTTTGCTAACTCAGACTTTCTTAGGTTAGTTAATATGGGTGAAGCATAGAGCAGTGTAGAGATAAGATAGGTTTGGGCAATAGCAGTTTTAGTGTTTTTAGTGCGGTATTGCTTGTTCCTATACAATGTACTAAGTTTTTTGTGTACTTTTTTATGATTTGTGATATGTGGATGTCAAATCTCATACTACTGTCTATTTCAACTCCCAGAAGTTTGGTATGAGGTGTGGGTGAGATGATAATGTTGTTTGTTGATACAATATTGAATGCGGAGAGGGATATAGTAGCTTTAGTGGGATGGAATAGCATGAGTTTGTGTTTTGGGCTGTTCAAAATTAGGTGGGAGTTTGTTAACCAATTTTCTGCTGCTATGAAGGACTCTTGAGTTAGTGTTTGTAGTTCCTGTAGAGTAGTAGATTCATAGATTAGTTCTAGGCTGTCTTTGTAGACCATTTTAAGCCTAGCCAATTACCCCATGTGAGAATCAAACCCTGCACCTTGTGTCTATAAGGTAAACGCCTTAACCATTATGCCAACCTCTCACCCCTAGTAGCAGCACATACCACTGTAGAATCACCTGCATACTGAATGATTAAGGCATGTGGGGCTGAGGTGTAAAGGTTGTTTGTAAATATTGAGAAGATCTGGGGATCTAATATGGAACCTTGGGGAACTCCAATGATCACAGGAAGAAGGGGTGACAGAGTTTCTTGCCAGTGTACTGCTTGCTGATGCCCACATAGGTAGTCCTGGAACCAGGCAAGAGTAGACTGACATAGATTCATCTCAACAAGGACATTGATGAGTTTGGTGTGTAAGACCATACTGAAGGCTTTCGATAGGTCTAGGAAGATAGGGGATACATATTTACTGTTACTTCTGTGAAGACTGACAGTGTTAGTGAATGATATTAGTGCAGCGGTAGTACTGTGGTATGCACAGAAACCATGCTGAGTATTGGTTAGGAGCTTGTTAGTTTGCAGGTAATCCATAATTTGGTTATGTACAACTTTCTCAGTATCTTAGATAGAGGGGATAAGATCTCAGTTGGTCGGTAGTTGGACAGATCAGTCGAATTGCCTCCTTTATGAAGGGGAATTATGTGGGAAGTTTTCCAAATGGTAGGGACCTGGTGTTCAGATATGGATCTGTTGATAAGAACGGATACTGGGTAGGCAATTCCCTCAGCAGCTAGTCTTAAAAATTCTACTGGTAAGTTGCCTGCAGCTAGAGTACTGGGTTTTAATTTCTTAAGGAGTCTTTTTATTGTCACAGTTGAGGCAGGTTGAAGGGAGAATGTGGTGGTGTTTTTTCTTGGAGTACGATCGCTGTACTAGGAGAGGAGCTTTGATTTTTGGAGAAGGCTAAAATAGTTTTGGTAAAGTATTTATTAAGTTTCAGAAACCTCAAGATTAGTCAAAGCTAAGTTCAATTCACCAAGAATAGACAACAGATGGTTTGTCATTTGGGTTTTGACATATTCAGTGCCCTGAAGGCCAAAGTGGCAGAGATGTATGCCTTCTTCTCACATCTGTCCATGGCCCTGCTGTTTCTGTGTGAAGGTAAAACATTAGCAGGGATCTGACCAAGATTTTGTACATAGGAATTTTAGATCCTCTGGCACTTTGTAAAACCTATCAGGTCTCTTAGGGGCTGGAGGCTGAAAGTCAGATGTGGAAGAAACAAATGCAAATGCATCAAAAAAGGCCTCCAAAACTGAACAAACAGGTGCTGATGTAGGAACCCTTACCTCTAACAAATTGTAATATCTTTTGCACATCAGAGACTTGTCTTGATTACCCTTCAAAATGCTGCATCGTTTTTGGCTGGTTTCCTTAAAGGAGATTTCCTCAACAGGAGAGTCAGGGGATAATGTGTCTTCATCATTTGAAGCCATTTGACATGGGGAATGACTCTGAGATGAATAAGCTAGTGAGTGTTCGTCTGAATCAGATTCTTCCTCTTTCTCAGAAGAGGAGTCATATTGTCTCTTCTGAGGGAGGGGAGAAAGACATGAATTATAAAGAAAGGAAGGAGGCTTGAGATACAAAATGGCTTTGTATAGGCCCTGTCAAAATTCCATGCATTTCTTTTCTTGAGACATCTGAGAAGGAGAAATATCCTTAGTTTTTGCTTCTTATTCTTTTTAGGGTTTACGTCTGCTTTTACAAAATGCAGCTGATCTGACCCCTAGTGTTCCTAAATTAAGGATCTAAGCACCTCTTTCCTATCTGGGATTTGATGTATGCCTTCAAGACCCTCAGAAATAATGAGCCTTGGTCCTCCCTTCTCAACCTATCATAGCTGTGTGAGAATTAGACACCATATCTACCTTCAGCAGGGTTGCTGTAGCAAGAGCCTGAGAAATGACTGGGCGTACAGTGGGTTTCTGAAATACCTCATCAGGTATATCTGAAATCAAAACTGGGCAGATGATGGTTCAGGTCTAGACCTTTTGAATTTCTTTTTTGGAGCAAATGTGAGATTGGATGCTGAGGGTTTTGTTTCTTTGAACGGGGAAAGGTGCTTCAAGTGTTGAGTTTCTAAGTAGGTGTTTAGGAAGGAAAGACACAAATGTAGGTTTTTGGAACAAATGACTGACAAATCTGACAATTCCTACAGCTGTGTTCAGCCCCAAGGCAAAACAAGCTCTGGAAGTAGAGGTCCTTATAAGGAAACTACCTACCACAATCACACTTCACTCTCTTAGCTGACCTCTAACATATTTAAACACAAAAGTAGAAGAAAAATAGGAAGGTTCTTCAATGTGGAACTTATCTGTATAAGCAAAGACAGAGGTAACACCAATGACCACAAGAAGAAACAGGCTGGCTTGTGCAAGACCTGCTTTTGGAATGGCAATGAGTACCACTTATGTACCCTTACTCCCATGGACTTGGGTCACTTGTCTGATGTACGGCCATATTTTTTTCACTTTGATTCCCTGTCCGGATGCCAGGTTACCTTGATAAGATAACTCAACAGTACTAGAATACTGCAACAGTAATCTATGGAAGGGCATCAGTGGAAAATTAAATGATGTAAAATACAGGGTTAGACAGACTGGTAAGAGAAAACAAGAACAAATATACCATGTCAACGTTCTAAAACCACATTAGGAAATGTAAACCTCTGAAGTTATCTTCATGGCAGAAAAAGATGGAACTAGTGGAGAAAGAAAACTGGTCTCTGTGACTGCGTTGGAGGTAGATGACATGCTATCTAAACCACAGATACAAGAGATAAGGGGGGTTTATTAAGAAACAAGAAAGAATCTTCAGAACTAAATGGCAGAACAAATATGACTCAAACCATGCTGAGACCATTCCAAATGAAAATATTAACTTAAAAACTTACATAATACCAGTGTCACAGAGAAAGACTGACCAAGAAGTACAAAAAATAGTTAAAAACGGACTGATAAAGTAGTCCAAAAGTGACTGGGGCAGTTCAGTTGTGCTAGTCCCAAAGTCTGATGGAATAATCAGGTTCTGTAATGATTTTAGGAAACTGAACAGCATGTCAAAATTTGAGAAGATACCCAATGCCTACACGAACTAACAAAAAGTTAGCCAGCCAAAAATCAAAGAGAAGACTGCCTTTTCAACAACAGAGGGCTTATTCCAGTATACCATAAATTCTTTTGGACTGTATGGTGCCCCTGTGACTTTTCAAATAATAATGGACAGAGTCCTAAAGCCTCATGTCAAATATGTTGCTACTTACCTACACAATGTCATTTTACACTCTGAGGACTTGAACGTGCACCTCACTAGGGCACAGACTACATTAGAATCTCTCAGATGAGCCAGGTTGACAGTTAATGCCTCCTACAGCAAGTTAGGCATGACAGATATAAAATATTTAGGGTGTGTAATACGAATGGGGATTATCAGGCCCAAAAAGCAAAGCAAATCTAGAAGCAGCAAGAAACTAACCTATTCAAAGCACTAAGAAGCAAGTGAGGGCATTCTTAGGGTTAGATGGATACTATAAAAAATGTGTACCCCATTTTGACTTTGTAGTGAGTCCTCTTACAAATGTAATGAGGGGAGTATGCCCATGAAAGCAAAATGGGCAGCAGATAGCAGATACTGATTTTAACTTGAACTGTTATCTTCAGAATGTGTTTTAGCATCCTTTTCAGTAAACCTTTCACAGTATACTAATGCATTAGAGGTAGTCGAAGGGGTAGTACTTTCAGAGGACTTAGTGGGGAAAGCAACATTTTATATGCTTTTTAAGTCATAAATTAAGCAAAGGATAGGACAGCTATTCCATTATCAAAAGGGAATGCTTGGCAATCAAGGTGACACTCATCACTGAGTTATTACCTGCTTGGCAAGAACTTTACACTGGTCACAGACCACGCCCCTGTAATGAAGCTACATAAGCAACAGGGTGGGAATACCAGACTACTGTGCGAGTACGAGAAAGTAGTTGCTCCTAGGCTTTTACTTAAATTGGGCCCAAACCCAGCCGAACAACTACATACAACTAAATAAAAATATTTCAAATTTAGGAAATTAAATCACTCATAATCAAGTACAACAAACTCATCTCAGCAAGAAATAGCACCATCCAGATTACAGATACACCACGGCACTGTTGTAGACACTAACCCACATGTGATACAGATGAGCCTAGCTATGAAGACTCAAGGAGCAAGTCTACATTCCTCATTTGAAAACAGTCCCTGAATGTCAGGACAGGCCAAGCTACATAACCTCTCAACAACTAGGCACAGGAAATCTGGACAAAGCCTAAAATGGGGGGGGGGAGCAAAGGCCCCAAAATAGGGACAGACTTTAAATATTGCTCTTACAAACTGAGAAAGTTGCTAGAATAAAAGGATTTATTTTAGCATGTATTTTCTGAAGGATATGAAGTGTTTGAAAATTAAATGCACAACATTACTTACTAACAACAACCCAAAATGACAGATTAGATTACTAGATCAGTATTAGGCTAACTGCCCTTGGGGGCCATTTTAAGTCTACCCAGCTGCTCTTTATGAGAATCAAACCCTGCACCTTGTGTCTGTAAGTTAAACACCTTAACCATTATGCCATCTTCCCATCCCTGATTTGCCAGAAAACCATTTTATGAGGGACAGACCAAGCATATGAGGCAAAAATCTGGACATTCTGTGAAAATCTGGACAGTTGAGAGGTATGCTATCAGCTACATGGAAAAAGTGTGGCTGCTGACTTAGCCATGACACAAATTTCCCTAGGAAAAAAATGAGGGATTCTTAAGTGAGACTTCCAGTTAATAATGTTCATAATGTTCATGTTAACAAGGCTCACCCTCCAGCAGTCAAGGTTCAGTGTCACCTGTACTTCAGCCTTCATCCACCTGGTCCTCCTTAGTATTCAGAGGTTGAAATCATACCACAGCTCACGGCTAGCAAAAATGGACCATGCATACATAGCAAGGAGCAAAGAGATCCACAGAAACGGTCAGAAGCTGAGTTATAAAAGTCATAAAAATGTGGTATAAACATCTTCCACCAAAAAAAAGTCAATTATGTGCACTTCCCCTTGTATTAACTAGACTTTTTCATCCACAAAACACTTTTAAAATTGGTAACAGTAAAGGATAAACTTAAAATTGCTCATTTAGAATAAGAGAGTGCAAAAGGGTGGTGACATAACTGACAGTGTACTGACTATTTAGCTTCAAAATGTGACCAAAACGTTTCAAACAGCAACAGTTATAAAACAATTTCTAAATAATCACACAGACAAAAAAAAGAACAGAGCTTGCTCTTAATCAAAATGGTCAACTGGAATTTATTGTAGTAAAGCAGCCTTCCATTACAGAGACCCTGTAAAATAATATACAAGTCACAGTCAGGCACACAGATGGCAGTAAACCTGTGCCTTGATTGGAAGTGGCCAGTAGTCTGGAAACCACATAAAACTGTTGAATTTGACTGGCTTGTTTGACATATACATGAAACATTTAGGAATGTTTTTTGACTGGTACACTGAAGCATCTGTATGACCACTAAATGAAGTTTCTTATCATGTACTAGCATTACAGTTCAGTTATAACAATACTGCTTAATGCATATGTTTATATTATATATAAGTGTCACCTGAAGAATGAACAGTAGAAAAGACAGACACAAGGGACTATTTGAAAAGGTGAAGCTCTTGAACCTTAATGTACAGAATTTATATTAATGCTTCTATAGAATCATGCTTAATATGCTTTCCTTTAACAGAGAAGTCTGGTTATTACAGTTTTCCTATTAAAATATCGTTGGCAAATGTTGGGACAATGGATCCCTCGTCTGCTGTTGATGACTCTGATGGCTGGAGAAGGTGATGTCCTGGTCAATTAACAAAAGGAGGGGTAATCATTTTAAGGTAAAGAAAAGGGGAATCCAATTTTTACACCAGCAAGGCTGAATTAGATGATGAAGCAATAACAAAATATGTTGTTTTTTTAAATGCTTTCTTTTCCAATAAAAATAAGAGTTGAGGATTGTGCCCAGAGCATATCATTGTGCTACTTTCACCCCTGTAATGTAAACATAAATCTCAATTGGTGATTATGTCACTGTGTTCAAGTGCTTCAATGCACCACTTGGCTCAGTGCATTATACTCAAGAATTACATACTTTGTTATACTCCTCCATGTAATACAGTATGGTTACAGTGAAAAAGATTAAGTTTAAATAGTTCAGTATCATTCTCCCTATAAAGTTTGCTTACAGTCAAGGATGATTTCATTTCATCCCTCCTCTCTAGTACTTACACTCCAGAATAATGTCTCGTGCACGAATTAGCTTCAGGTCATTCAGAATGTGTATAAGATCGCTAGCAGTAGCATTTCTGTTGCTCCATTTCCATATCAGTTTCCTGGTGCGCTGCTCCTCCCTTTCTAAGTTTAGAAGCATAGTCTGATCATGTATAATACAAGAAGCTGTTGGAGAAGAACGAAGAATATTACGACATAATTCACAGTCAGAGAGAACATTAGGATAGAGACACCAGTCTAGTGTTCAAAAAGCTAGACTGCATACATTTCAACCTGCAAACTTAACAATCACAGTAGAGGATCAGACCGATACTTTTCACAATAGAATATCTTCATTTACTACACCTTATAAACAGTTGGTGACACTGAATCTCTGTAGAAGAATACTTTATTTATTAAGGTATGTATACATGAACTGGTCTAGCTTTACAAGGGACATCAGTAACTTTAGGCAGTTGAAAGGTATGACAGGATGACAAAACACTGTACTTACTCTGAAGGCTGCAGTTCTATAATGCAATAAAAAGTATTTCAGAAATTAAGCGCCATCCCCTACTGACGCACTTATGTGCTACAGATTCTGCATAGTGAGACCAAGACTTGCTCTGCTGTTTTATGTATGCTACTTATATCAGATTCCATAAAGGGTTAGCCAGGTTAAAAAATTCATACACACATACACTAAGAAAAAAAAAAAATCTAAACATAAAGGTATATTAGCATAGCAAAATATAAAGGTTTTTTTTTATAGTTTTCTAGCAATGCAGTTGATAGTTTTACTGGTCGTTTCTTATGGATCTGAAAAACATTAAACAGTTGAAAACAGCAAAATGGGATGTTACAGGAACTGCTTCTTTATCACTCCCAAAATATAAACCCATGTAGTCAGTGCAGTCTTCAAAACTCAAAAAACTAAACTAACAATGCTGTATCAATCACATCACAGTGACACATTCAGTCCTGTGTCTACTCACAACAAACCCAAGAGTTAAAAGGAAGAGGAAGTAGAAGTCAGACAGAGTATGAAACTGAAGTTGCCAGGATGTATAATGCATCACTGCAGTACTACAACCCTCTACATGCATGTGAAGGGTATGGCATGAAGACTCAAAACCACTGGGCAACAACTAAATGTCCTAACTGTTGTGGATGTGTAGGTGCTTACCACACAAGATCAGAAAACTTTTTTCATCAGTTTGATGAAGTGAACTCCCTTCCCAGAAAATCGGCAAGCCACTGGTAAGATTTAATGCAGTACTTGCACAAATTATATGCTGCAGCAGCATGTAATAAAACCTGCAATAAAAACTCTATTAGAGTGAAGTGCACAGTAACACTGCATCCTGAGTATTTTTTTTCAAAGCTGTGTCAAGACAATGAAAAAATAGAAGTTATGTTCTTACCATAACGTTCCATGTTAGTTGTCTTCTTCTCGCCTTCTTCTTGCTGGATGGGTTCGGAGCCGACCTCGGCTCCGACTCGGCCACTCTAAAAGCTCGAGAGTTGGTTCCACCGGCTCGAGGCTCCCCTTATATCCCACAATGCTAGGCGAGAGTTACCTCAGATCTCGTTTGTAAGCTAACCCTAGCTTATAATAGTAACAGAATAACTCTAAACAAAGTCCACCTCTAACAACAGGGAGAAAGAAGGGTGACCTACATCCTGATTCAGGAGATATGCAAGCAGCATATGCCTAAGAAAAGAGGTGGTAGAAAGAGAGGTCACAATCACAACTCCTCTAGGTCTGTCCAGGCCAGGGGGAAGGAGGGTGGGGCGAAGAAGAAGCGAGAAGAAGACAACTAACATGGAACGTTATGGTAAGAACATAACTTCTATATGTTAAGTTGTCTATCTCGCCTTCATTCTTGCTGGATGGGACAGCGTCCCTAGCACCTTGTCCCGGGTGGCCTAACGGAACAGACTCCTGAGAACAGTGGAACCAAAGTTAGCTCTATGCCTAGAAGCTAAATCCAACTTATAATGAGAAATGAAAGTGTGAGGAGTAGCCCAAGTAGCCGCTGCACAAATGGTGTCAATAGGCAGTCTGTCTTGGAAGGCTAAGGAAGTAGCCAAAGCTCTGGTAGAATGGGCCTTAGGTTTATTAGGCAGCTTTTGGTGTCTAATCTCATAAACAAGGGTAATCAGAGATGTAAGCCATCTAGATAATGATACCTTTGAAACCGAAAGTCCCTTTCTGCCTTCTGCATAGGAGATAAACAGTTGGTCAGATTTTCTGAATTGTTTTGTTCTATCCAAATAGTACCTCAACTGACGATGAACATCTAGCCAGTGTAATTTTTGTTCAGACCTATTGGAATATTCTGGAAAAAAGACAGGGAGGTCAATGCTTTGATTTAGATTTGACGTTGAGACTACCTTAGGCAAAAAGGACGGGTTGGTTCGTAAGGATACCCTGTCCTTATGGAACAATAGATAAGGAGGTCAACAGCTGAGTGCATGAAGTTCTGAGACTCTTCTAGCTGAAGTAATAGCTACCAGAAAAATAGTCTTCCATGATAGCAATTTTAAAGAACAGGAGGCTGCAGGTTCGAAAGGGGGTAGAATCAAAGAAGTAAGAACTAAATTTAGGTCCCAAGGAGAAGGAGGATTTCTTATAGGAGGTCTGAGAAGAAAAACTCCTTTCAAAAAGGCTTTGCAAAGCTTGTGGGACATTAAGGCAGACTCAGAAATACCCACATGAAAGTTAGAGATAGCTGCCAATTGAACTTTAAGAGTAGAAGGAGATGAACCTGCATGGAAGAGTTCAGCTAGAAAATCAAGGACTATTTGGATGGAAGCAGTGAAAGGGTCAATGTCCCTTCCTTGAGCCCAATATGTGAAACGTTTCCACTTACTCAAATAAATCTTCCTAGTGGAAGATTTATGGGAAGCTATCAAAATATCTCGAACAGAGTGAGATAATTGAGGAAGCCTGGCTAAGGTTGGAACTGGAGGAACCAAGCAGTGAGGTTCAGAGAGGGGAGGGAGCGATGTAACTGACCCGATTGATGGATCAAAAGGTCTGGAACTAGGTCCAGATGCCAAGGTCGCTCCAGTAAAAATTGATGTAGAAAGGGGAACCACACCTGTCGAGGCCAGTAAGGAGCAATGAGGATCAACGAGGCCTTCTGAGCGATACCTTTCTGTATCACTTGAGAGATTAGTGGGAAGGGAGGAAATGCATACAGAAGTCCCCGGGGCCAAACTTGGACTAGAGCGTCTCTGCTGGGTTGGCCTGGTAAAGGGAATAGGGTGAAATAATGTCTGCACTTGCTGTTTTGGGGAGTAGCAAAAAGATCGCAGCAAGGCTGACCCCACTTGAAAAAAATCTCTCTCACAACAGAGTCTTTCAGAGACCACTCGTGAGGCATGAGGATAGCTCTGCTCAATTTGTCCGCTAATTGATTGGACTTCCCGGGGATGTGCGTTGCTATCAGAAAACGCTGAGAAGAAATCGCCCATTGCCACAATCTGAGTGCTTCTTGACACAGGGGGTAGGACCTGGTTCCGCCTTGTTTGTTGATGTACCACACTACAGACATATTGTCTGTCTGGATTGCAATCGTTCCCAAGGGGAGAGAGTCTTGAAGGGCTTGCAACGCTAAAAGCACTGCTCTCATCTCCAGAACATTTATGTGCAAGTGGCATTCGTCTGGTTGCCATATGCCCTGGACCGTCCTGCCCTGATAATGCCCCCCCACCCGATCAGGGAGGCATCCGTTGTCAGAGTAGCAACTGGAGGGGGAGGGACAAAGGGTCTTCCCAACCAGAGCTGAGGGGAAGACAACCACCACATGAGATGATTTCTGCACGCCTGCGTGATCATAATGGTGTGGGACATTGGAAGTTGCTGGTATGACCATTGTGTAAAGATCATCCATTGAAGGATTCGCATGTGGAATCTGGCTAATGGAAGCAGAGGTATGGCAGCCGCCATAATTCCCAACACTTTCAGAACTAACCTGGCTTTGATTCTGTTGTTGTTGAAAAGGAGTGAGACCAGTCTGTGTATGTCTGTTATTCTCTGATCTGTTAGCCTCGCAGACATGTCTACTGTGTCTAGATTTGCGCCTATGAAGGTAATAGTACGACAAGGTGACAACACAGACTTTTCGCAATTTATTGAAATGCCTAACTTTTGACAAATGCGAAAAGTGTAATCCCTGGCCATCAGAAGGAGATGCTTGGTGGGAGCTGTGAGGAGCCAGTCGTCCAAATATGGAAACACCTGGAATCCTTGTCATCTCAGGTGAGAAGCTACCACTGCCATGCATTTGGTAAACACCCGGGGGGCAGTGGTGAGACCAAAGGGCAGGGCCCTGAATTGAAAATGACTGGTTCCCAGCCTGAAGTGGAGGAATCTTCTGGAGCGTCTGTTCATTTTTATGTGATAGTACGCATCCTGAAGGTCTATAGAGCACATCCAGTTGCCTTTTTCCAATAGGGGAAGGATGGACTGCAGCGTGACCATCCGAAATCTTGTTTTCTTGACTGATCTGTTCAAGATACTGAGATCCAAAATTGGTCTCCAGTCCCCTGTTTTCTTTGGAACTAAAAAGAACCTTGAGTAGATTCCGGATCCTTGCTGGTCTGCTGGAACTGGCTGAATTGCTCTTTTTGCAAGCAGTTTTGAAATTTCCAAAACCGCTAGATCCCTTTGTGGTGGAACATCTGGAAGGGATTTTTTGATTGTTTGGAATGCGAAGAAAGGGGATAGAATAGCCTTCGAAATGACGGACTGTACCCATTTGTCTTGAGTCAGGGATAGCCAGGCTTTTGGGTACAGTGACAACCTTCCCCGACTGCCTCGAAGGTGGGCAGCCGGGCAACACCTCAGGGATGCTGAAAGGGCTTATCAGAGAAGGCTTCTCGATTGCCCTGGTTCTGGAGCCCCTGCCTCGAGGCGGCGTCTACCATTGTTATTCCCGCCTCTGCCTCTGGGGGAACGACTTTGTCGTCAGGCGAAGTCCCTTGATTTTGTTCTGGAACCACATTTTCCCACTTTTCTGGCCTTTGGGGTAACGCCTAGAAGGTGTAGAAAAACGGGCTCCGTCGGCAGAAAGAGTCTTGCCATCAGTCTCGCACCTAGTCAAGGTTTCTTTCACTTGAGGACCAAAGAGAGATGATCCATCAAACGGGGAGTTAGTGAAAGACGTCTTGAAGGGGTCCGCAAAATTGCATAGCCGCATCCAGGCATGCCTACGTAAGGCCACACCTGTCCCTGCGGCCCTACCCGCTCCATCAGCCGCATAAGAAAGGAGGCGCATGGAGGAGTTGGCTATGGAGTTAAGGGTAGCCATCTGAGTGTTCATTTTATCTTGAAAACCCGCAGCTGTAGGATCCTTCAACATGTCACTCGCTTCTTTAATCAAGTCCCTTTGAAGACGAGTGAAATGGCACAGGTAGTTCAGCGACGCATAGTAAATGTCGCTGACGAAAACATCCGCTTCCGTACCTGTCCATGGACCTAGATTCCTTGTTAGGTGGATGGACAGGTACTGAAGGATCAGCTAGTTCCTTCTTAGTGGCAGCAGCTACCACCATAGCATCCACAGAAACTCCTTTTGTCAAGAACTGCTTGTCTGCTGGTGCCGTTATGAATTTGGAGGGTCTCCTGGGAGTGGGGTCCACTGAATCAGGAGCCGTCCATGCCTTTAGCAACCACCTGCATGAGGGGTCAAAGGGGGGGGACACCCAGGAGGTGGAAGGGCGAGAGCCAAACGCCTCAAGATATACAGATTCATCCTCCGAAGGGTTAAGGGCTGGCCAATTTCCCCTCTGTTTCAGGATCTCTAGAATGTCTGCAAAAGAGACATCTTCAGAAGGGGAACGGGGGGAACCCTCGGAATCATCTAAATCTGTGTCAGATGTGATGGACTCAGGTGAGTCAATGTGTTTCCTCTTACACTTCTTCTTCCGAGGGGGCTCTTCTGCGAAATCAGGAGAGGCCTCGGAAGAGGATGAAATCCCCACAGGGGGTTCCTGAGGAGCTGGCTCTCTGCTGTCCGGGATGAGGGAGTGAGTCGACTTGACCTGAGGCACCGTAGAGGGAGGGGCGGACGGCGCCGACTGTGGAGTAGAGCCAGGCTCTAACACACTCCGCATGACCTCGAACACACCCCTGTCAGGCAAAGCCAGAGGTCCCCGCTCCGAGAAGCTGAAAACCTCCCTCGGCACCGACAGTGATGGCTCCGAGGCCGATGTCGGAGCCGAACTCACCAGCGCCGAAGCTCCGAGAGGAAGAGCAGGGTCGGACAAGGGTCCGATGCCACTCACCCCCTCGGAGCCGACGATGGAAGTCCGGCGCCGAGATTCTTCTAAGGAAGAAATCGGAGCCGACGATGGAGCCGAAGACAATTGTATCGGCTCCGACGCTACCACAGTCTCGGTTCCGACACGACCCGGCTCCGAGCTCAACGGAGTCGGAGGAGGAATATATTGATGGACAGGGGCAGGCATCGACTGATGAGTCGGGCTCTGCAGCATCTGGGCCAGTGCCTCGGACTTAAGAAGTCGACTCACTACCCTCTGAAGGTCATGATCCGACAGCCTCGATGACCTAGAGGAATGAGATTTATGGCTCCGTTCAGACAGCAGGAGAGATCCTGGAGCCGAATGAACGGAGCCAAGGGATGGTGACCTGGACCTCTTCCTCGATGTCGGCTCCGAAGATCTGGTCGGAGCCGACATGGGAATCTCTATTACCTCGGCTCCAGCCGGAGCCGAGGGAACCACAGAAACTGTGGACTGAGACTCATCGGCTCCAGCTGGAGCCGATGTAGGCGGAGGTTTAGAAGCCTTAGGTCTCGGCTCAGTTGCTGGAGCCGAAGACCTAGAAGCCTTGGAGGGCTTCCCTGAAGAGACAGTAAGGGAATCCTCAGGCTTGAGTAAACCTCTCAAAATTAATTTATTTTTTCTTTCCTGCAGGACCCTGGGACTGAAGCCATGGCAAACAGCACAGGAGTCCTGCAGGTGCAAAGGCCCCAGGCAGTAGACACAAGAAGTGTGACCGTCTGTCAGAGACATTTTCTGACAGCACGCATCACACTTCTTGAAGCCTGAGACCTTTGATTCTTTAGACATCACAAAAGTGCAATCACACACACAGTCAAAAAAAAACACACTGATTACACCCTGTCTAGTTTTAGCTTAAAATAAAACAACTGACTAAGTTTTAAATTAAGAAAATAACACACACACCCACTAGGGAAGGAAGAAGGCCTGAAGGCCCGAGGGAAGAACTTAAAGTTCTTGTGGGGAAAAAACAGGAATTTTATGAAAAAGGGGCAAGAATTCCTCTAAACTAAGGGAAATAAGTATAAAATTTAAAATTAAAGGGGTTTAATTACACTAACTTTACAAGAAAGTCACTTACCAAGAACCGGTAGAAAACCAACACCTCGATCGCTGTAGCGGCAAACGAGATCTAAGGTAACTCTCGCCTAGCATTGTGGGATATAAGGGGAGCCTCGAGCCGGTGGAACCAACTCTCGAGCTTTTAGAGTGGCCGAGTCGGAGCCGAGATCGGCTCCGAACCCATCCAGCAAGAATGAAGGCGAGATAGACAACTTAACATGGTATTGTTTTACAATTCTGAAAACAGAATGTGTGTGCTACCTACACAAAACAGACTCCTCTGAATGTGATGCCACAAGACTTTTGAAATATTTATCTCGTAAATAAGTAGGTGCATTTATCCAGTCCATTGGGATGATATTTACAAGGTAACTAATGTCTCGATTTGAAAATAGCCATTCCAAACACAGTGACTATAAAATGATCTGACACAACTCTAAAAATGGTCACGGCAGATAACCAATTTTGCTAGGTTTCAAAGGAAGACCGGCAAGCATGTCAGTTGTGAAACTTATTATGCCCCTAAAAGGAAAAGGTTTCTTCAAAAGAAGAAGGAAATAAAGTGAAGTAGAACCCCCTTTAAAAAGTTGCTTCATTAGCCATGTCATGCCACAGTGCTTCCCTCCACAAGCTTACAACAGACATAAATAGCTGATGCATACCATAACTGTGGGACAACTGAAATCTAAAACACATGTATACATATGAAAATTTAGAAACACCTGCATGCTGACAGCCTGGAATAACATAGAAGATAGAACCTTTTACATTTGGCAGAGCAGATATCAGGTGAAAGGATTCCTAATGGCTTCATTCACCTCTGAAACCCAAGCAGGCAGATCCAGCAGGATCAATTGATTTCAATCAAAAGATACATAATGAGGTGGATTAGACTTGAACTCCAACTGGGAGGAACCTTTTCAGCTTCTAAAGAAAGTATGTTCTGAAATGCCTTAGACCCGAGAGTCCAAAATGTCACTCTTGACAGCCACCAGGGATGATAAGGATACATTCTGAGCTCTCTTCCTTAAATTTTGACATTACGAATGAACTTGGAAAGAATGGTGGGAAGGCATACAGGATTCCACACTACCATGATATGGAGAATGCTTTCACCACCATCCCTTGCCCTGTTGCACTCAACAGAAAAGGGAGAGGACGACATTGTGGCAAACAGGTTGATCTCCAGGGTGCCCCATTACTGGAATACTCCAACCAGCCAAGAGTCTCAAATCTTCAACTCCAGAAAAGGACTGAAAGAGCAGCTTAAAGAATCTGCAAACAAAATTATTAACCCCATGGATTAAACGCAGTGATGCCTCTCTCCAAGAATGGGTTATGCATTTAGGTTCTGTACAATGGATTGCCTTGTTGAATCAAACTATGAGGTTCCCCAGGTTCAGCCTTCCCTAATGAGCCCTCATGGTGAGGACTACCCAAAACTTCAACTGGTTTAGGTGATGCCCTTTCCATGGGGAGGACAGCTTTCCTTGAACCACACTGGAAGAGAGACATTCTGCCCTCCTTGCTAGCAAAATGTCATTAGAACCTGTGACAGGTTTGGTTATAGAAACTGAAAGCCCAGTGAGAGACTGTTGAGAATTACCTACTACTCCAAGGCACAGTAATGGTCTGACACAACAAGCTTAGTGAATACTGACTCTGAGGCTGCTAACACCTCACCACCCAAAACCTCAGGCGTGCAAACAATACCATGATGATAACAGCTACCATTAAGTCCAGGAGATGTAGGAGGATTCATGTCTGGCCCTTATGTTGTATTCTCACCCAGGATGTCATGGTCTGATATTCTAGACCCTCTCCAGGAATAAAAATAACAGACTATGGAGAGTGTCCAACTCCATGATAATACAATCGGTCATTCTGATGGAAATACAGAAGTCTTCTCCCAATTTATACAGCCCTCCAGGGAATGCAACAAAGGAAGTCCTCACTTCAGGAAAGCTGTTTGGGAACCCATCAGTAATGTCTCCAGCAGCCAGTTCTCCTTGTAAGGGAACAGATATTCTTTGTTCTCCTGTACAAGTGGCTAGCACCTTGGTGAACACTCTGTGCACAGAAGAGATAATAAAGAGCAACACTTTTGCACTGAAATTGTTACCCACCTCAGAGCCAACTGAAGAACTTCCTGTATGGATGTCAGACATAAATTTGCCAGAGAGTGCTCATTATGTCCAATTACAAAATCCATGTTTCCTATTGAAGCACCCTACTTGTACTGTTGACGTCCAGGACTGGACAGAAACAGGAAGAAAGGAAGTAATGTATTTTAAGTATACTTGCAAGAAATAATACACAGTTTTGGAAAATAGGATTTAAAAGTTCTCCAATTGTGTTTAGTATCAAAAGTTAATATAGCACTTTCTGGCTGCGATAAATAAATAAATGCACTAATATCACTGTGATTTCCAAAATCTATAAAGATATTTTTAGATGTATTACTTATGTTCGGGCAGCAGTAAATACATTCGCTAATAAGGTTGCGACTTCCAAATCTATAAAGCTATTCAAGAAATACATTTTACATTAACTCAAAAATGTTACTGAAGATAAAAATTCATCAAAAAATATATCAAAGAATGCAAAAAGTTCCGTTTCTACAGCTCTCTACTTAAAAATAATTGCTGCTCAGACCACAAAACCAACACTTTTGCACAATCCACTAAGCAGTGACACAATCTGTAAAATGCTTGCATTTACTTGTGTTGACTCTATCCACCAATCAAACTACTGTGAAAGCTAGGAAAATTTGGTTAGAGGCATTTCATTCAAGGTGATGTAACTCTATGAAGTAGTGTACTGGAGAACTGGAATGGCATGAAATTTTACCTAGCAGTAGACATTAGTAGGAAAGTCTGCAATTCTGATGGCCAGGAGTATTCTGCCATTAAAATATTGATAACACAACAATCTCAATCTTATCTATTTATGCTTTAAATGGTAAACACCCAATAGAATCTTTATATTTCAGTCTTCTACTACAAAACTTCCATGACATAGCACACTATTTTATGACGAAGCTCCCCATTTTCATGCATGAATATTGTAATCAGTTTCAGAGTCATAATTTACAACTAAAATATGATGAAAGTCAGGAGGGCAGTTATGCAGCTTACAGAAGGCACCTGCTCAACCTGGAAGGGTACCCAGGTAGGCACAACATTCCATAGTTTGTATTTAAATTAAAAAATGCTTACAAAAACAGTTGAGATGGATTTACCTTCAAAACATCATGTCCCAGTTCGTCCAGTCTGAAAACATTATAACCAAAACGTCGTTTAAGTGCAAAAGCGTGAACTCTTGGAACATCGTATTTCCTCTCCAGGAAAATAACCACTTGGCCACCAATGAAAAAAAACACAAATGGTAGCAAATTACACCCACTGAAGTGGGGGGCTTCACTCCCTCACAACCCCCTTAATTAAATATACCAACTCTGAGATTGCACTACAGCGGAGAAAAGGCAAAGTTCACCATAGTGGCCAAGTGGTTACTTACCCAGAGAGGAAATATGATGTTCCAGGAGTTTGTGCTTCTACAATTATGTTTTCTTCTCAACATTTTCAAACTCGACAAACTGGGCCACGACATTATGAAGGGGAACCTTGAGATAATATTCATCACATCTGTTGTGATGGCCAGAATGCAAATTTAGTTGCTTACATAGAAAACAAATGAACATTTTTTTTCCTCAAGCTAAGACGACTGTAGCTTTTGAAATTATGAAAATATTTCAATGCATTTTTCAAAAAGATCATAAAAAGACCTATCTGGACATCAACCAAAAATTCCCATGTCAATTGGACTGCTTGTCTCGTAAATATAATTTTTTCCATGTAACACAGACATGATATAATTCGACTCTGACATCACTTTTTTTTTGTAATGTGAATATATCAAAAATGCCTAACAAAGTATCACAAAATCTAGACTACATCTTGCCCTACACAGTCCTGCACCACACAGATATCTATGCAAATTGTAAACCTGATATGCAAGTTATTACAAAAAGAACAACTGTTTAGCTTAATACTGACTGAGCTGAGCCCCTTCACAAAGTACATGTGCAACTCTCGCTCAACCTATCTAGCTAGGTCAAAACCACTACCACTTATGCACATTTATACCGTGACAAAGGAGGGGCTTTGCAAAGGACTTGACTTACCAGGTGAAATATTAATTAGTGTCAAGTGCTATAGCTTATATGAAAATGTATCCAAGTTTTTTTATGAAGACACTGGCATTGAGACATTTTTCTGTCAGCTGTGTTTGTTTCTGTTACTAGACCTATGACCTGTTTTAAGGGGAGGTCCAAAATGGAATATACATAGAATGGAGGAAATCTAGCTATAACTCTGGCAAATTTCCCTTACACTTCAAAAGAGGGAACCAGTGGTTGGTCCTCAAAGAGTGGACTACTTCTGAAAGGTGCAGAGAAGTAATGTGGTGTGATGATAGGAAGGTTTCGGCAATAAATCTGATGTTAAGAAGGAAATTCCTGCAGGTTTGTGGTTGACATGGTGGTGATGTAGCTAAGGAAGTGAAAGTGAAGGGTATTTTAAGGTCTATGCTTACAGGACTTTCCAAATGATGGTGACTCATCGGGTGGAAATAACTGGTACAGCAAGTTTGCTAGATCTGAAGGAGGTTACATTGCGGGATGCACTCAGAAGATGAAATTTAGTGGACGTTGTAAGTGTAGCTGTTGGTGATGTGATGGTGAAAAGCATTACCAAGTGTGTTTTCACTTTCAGTAAAGGAACAGTTAGGGCTTTCCATTAAAATACATTATTTTAGGGGCCTGGTTATTACACTTGGTAACTTCAATTTCAAGTTTTTGAAACTTGAATATTTTACTTGAGAAATCACTTATGACTTAGCTCTGGAGATTGAAGGGGATCTGAAATGTGCCTTTGATGGTTTTGTGCACTGGCAGCACACCCATCCTTGGAAATATTTTTCTATGTCCAAAGAAGGATTGGACAGAGGAAGAAGACACAACTGATGGTTTGTAACCCTTCTTGAGTAGTTCTCCCATTAAATAAAAACTTCAGCAATTGTACTGTGTGCTTTACAGAATGAACTGCTAAAAACTATGGTACGTGAACCTAAGGGATGTTCTGCCCTACATGTAAAACATGGTAAACTTGTACGTCTACCTAACTGTATGTTAATCCTAATAGGTGCATTGTTCATTATTCTGTTTAGTAAAACATTGCTTTACATGTGGGACAGACAGAGTTTGAAAGTACAATGTAACAATTTATTTGTGCACTGTGTGGGAAGTCAGGTGCATGCAAAACGGTTTTGTACAAAGTACAGCACTAAATGTGGGGTCAGAAATGCCCTTAGGCCTGAGCATCCAAAAAATACAAATAACCTTTAGGCTTGAGTGTCAACAAAATGTAGACAGAAGAGAGACAGAGACAGGCAACGCCGAGCCATCTTTGAGAGAAGAGGAAGATTTCTAATGAAGTCACCAAAGACCCTAAAGAATTTCAGGAGGTATATTGTGAATATGGTCACAGGTCAAAGAAGTCCTAAAAGATTCTGGAGCTCTTTGTGCATGTGTGTGCATGTGTAAATCGCCAAGCACAATTAACTGTCTGGCCCCTTCTCCTTAAAACTTCCCTCAACTGTTCACACTCCCCAGCCTGGTCCCACACACAGGGACAGTTCTGGTTGCCTTGTACACCCAAGCCAACTGCTCTACCCCTTCCTCAAAAAGGCAGCAGATTTCTGTGCACATCTCTGATGCTTGATGCTGAGGAAAGTGAAAGAAAAAAGAAACAACTACAATAATATAGTAATTTCATCATGTTGCTCTTGAACACATATGCTAAGCAACTCTCTGAGATTTACAGCACTGAGCTAAAATCAGGGACAGTTGAGAAACTGTGGTTTACTTCAATAAAAACAAAGGAAACAGAATAGAATAGAATTTTGCCCATGCTGTAATTAGCATGGTTAGTGCTTTCCAAACTCTAATCTCTCTTTCTCTCACTGAAACAAGTTCCTCTCCCACCGTGGAAGAACGCAAGCACTTTGGAGTAAAGGATATAATGTACCCCACATCCTAAAAATGTGTGGCAAATTTCTAATAAAGTAATTGCCCAATTGCTATGCATTGTAATTTTCTTCTACCTTTTCAACACTGTGGTAACACCCTCTCTGGAATTCCGGCCAACCACAGTGATTAAATATACAGACTGGACCTACATTTTTACTACAGGTTTCTACCTCTTGTACTTTTTTGCTATTGTTTTTGTTGAATTTTCTGCTTTGTTAATGTCCATTTCACATGAATGTATGATGATATGTACTCATTCATATATGGCATGAATGTATGTAGTTACCTATGCAAATTTACATTACTTGTGATGTATTCTTTGCTATTGTTATTGTTATTTTATATTTTTTTCATTTGTATGGAGCTTTTCTCCTCGGGTGTCCACTGAAAATGGGCCACCAGCCCAGTTGGACTAACCCAATTAACAAAAAACAAATAAATAAATAATAATAAATAACACTCTCAGCCTGCATGTCTGATCTAAATCAACAGTCAGCAGTTATTCAAAAAAAACAAAAAAAGGGCGATTGTGACTCAGCTACTTCTCAGCTCTTTAGACTGCTGGATCATGAGCCCGAGCCAAACTTATATAAGGGCATAAACTTGAGCTGGCTTTGGCTTGCTCACCTATATAAATTGCAATAAGCAAATACCACTGCTACAGCCACATTATGCTCCATTTTCAAAAAAATGTTTTCCACACTAAAGCTCAAAAATAATAGGCTTACTGAAACCAGTTTTTTTTGACAGCCTTGCCCTAGAGCTTAGTAAGCTACCCCCATTTCTATTAACTTCTCTATTTTCAAGGACAGCAGGCTAAAATGTTCACAACACTTAGCAAAGTATGTGATCTGCATAGCAACCATGACTGCTTTATCCATATTAATCTGCTAACAAGAGACCTATCAAGTTTCAATGATATTTCTAATTAACTGAATGCTTCCTACATCCACTGTCATAAGCAGAAATCCCTGTGAAAGAAGGATGGTTTCAGTCAAATGAATATGAGTAGTTTGAAACTGCATTTTGCTTTTCTATCTTCAGTCAATAAATCAAATTCACAGACCCCAAAACAACAATATACATGTCCGTATACTTCTGTCCTACTTGTCTGACATCTCCTACTGCAGTAAAAATAACCTTTGGAATTTGCTGTCTTATGCAGAAATGAAAAGAAAATGTATGATTTGTCTATATATGGCAATCTGCAGTAGCAGTACATTTCCTTAACTACTAAAATTTCCCTTACTTCTGCCTTGTCAAAGTTAATTTTTGCAGCAGTATGCCTTGAAGGACTTCTATTTATAATGTCTAGCATTAAAAAAACCAAAAAAAAACAGGTGTGTTATCTCATCAAAATGCAACTAACCATAATGCACAGGAAACATGAGCAATGTATTCTTTTTGCTTAGGGATATTATAGCAATAACCCACGCCTGGGTGTGGGTAATGCTGGATTTACCCATGGTTGGTGTGGTTTGGTCACGAGGGCGAACCGTGGATAAATCCAGTATTACCCACACTCAGAAGTGGGTTATTGCTATTATACAATGACATTATTTAAGAAAAAAAATAATTACTTTTCTTAAATAATGGCATTGTATAATGCCTCCTTGCTGCCCTTCCCCAGCTGTCTGGTATTCTGTGGCAGTTCTGATGTACTGCGCATGCGTATGCTTATGCAGTACATCAGAGCTGTGGGTGGAAGCAACAGAGAAAGCAAGATATCCGTTGCTTTTTACAAAGTGTCTCGCTATGTTAAAGGAGTTAATAGCGAGACAGCTTTAAAAAAGCAAAGTTGCATTTTGATGAGATAACACACCAGTTTTTTCCTTGCGTTCTCCGTTGCTGTAAAAAAGAGTTATACTAATGGAAAAAGTCTAGGTGACTGGACCTTTTTCCATTACTATAACTCTGATTTACAACGTGCACGCTGACCAATCAATGTGCACGTTTTGGAATATTAATGGGGGGGGGTCGTTGTATAATATGCCATTTTTCACTTTAGGGACCTAGCTATTAAAATCCCTTTATACAAGAGTAAGACGATGTGAAGTTCTAGGGAACAGCAGTGATATTCAAAGTCCCATGGTTCAATTCTGACCTCTATTTACTAGCAGTGGTTTGCATATTCTCCCTCGTGTGCATGCAAGTTTACCCACATATCCAGATTTAAAAAATTAGTAAATAAAAACTGAGATGTTTGTAGTGTAATATCTGGTCAGCAGTCACTAGTAATATTGAAGGCTACTTCCTAATACTTAGGAATCATAACAAAAACTTCTAGGCAGCACAGAAATGGGATTGGCTGAGAAACTTGAAAAATTCACTAACAGTGCAAGTCTTATAAGACATTCATATAGTCACATTATCTAATGCATCATCAATCCTTATTTTGCTGAAGTTTGAATTGATCCTAAAGCCTTTTGGGTTCAGCGTGTAAAAAATTTGGAAAATGCCTAACCTGTCTCTGCATGTGTGTAACCCCCCCCCCCCCCAATAATAAATAAATAAAACAGCATGGCTCTCAATGCAGCGGGGATAAATCTCAACAGAATCAGGAACAAATCTAGAAATAAGAGACATGGGCAGTTTTAAACTACTAGTACTATTAATTTGAGACACTGACAGAAAAAAATTAATGTGAATTAATATACATTTTCTGAAGTAAAATTAGTCTACAAATCTAATTATTGACATTATTAAGTTTAAAAAGTCGCCAGTTTTAGGAGGGATTAAGAGGGACTGTTGGTAGGAATGTAAAACAGCAAACTCCTAGAAATGCAGCCTACTTGCCCTTTACAGAAGTGCAACCATGAAGCGAAAACAATGTCAACACTGTCCTTTGCAGATTCTGTCGAGAAAGTATACCGAAATAGTATTTGAGGTTAATAACTTCCTTACATCTGCAGCAGTGTTGTTGAACTGGCTCCTGGCACAAAATAATTCAGTGCACTTCACACAAGCAACAAATGCAAAAGCAGTTTCTTTGGTAACTCAGGTGTTGGTGAACGTTGATGCGACACCCAAAATGTCGTGGTGTATCACCCTTGACACGCATGTCATAGGTTCGCCATCATTGACCTAAAGCAATGAAACTGCACAGTGTCATGCAGGGATTTCATTAAGTCAATTAAATAAACTGTAGGAACAGTGAAATACTAGGTTTGAGGTTAGGCAAATGTGAATAAAGGGAAAAGTAACTGTAATCTGAAACCAACTTTTCTTTTAACTCTGAGGCCATGTGGCCTCACAATTACCATATTTAGAAATAAGGGTTTGGGGACAGGTTGGGTGAAGGTTTCATTAATCTTTACTATCATTACATATTTTGCTATACTGCATGTGTGTTGCCTGACACAGTCACTGACCATTATTTTCTGATTTGTTGAGTCTCCATTAAATTACGGTTCTATGCATATATTTAAGCAAAAATCAATGACAGTGTGTGGGTATATATCAGGATTTACCAATGGTTCATGTGGTTTGATTATGAGAGCGATTCCCGAGTGATTAAACAAAGCCAGCTGTGAGTAAATCTGATATACCCACAAACAGTCCTGGATTATTGCTATTACACAATAACATTATTTAAGAAAGAAATTGCTTACCTTTTTCTTAAATAATGTGTTTGTATAATGTCACTGCCCTTTCTGCATTGTCTTCTCTTTGATGATGTACTGTGCATGCATATGGGACTTACATTCCCACACTTGTGCAGAACATCAGTACAAGGGAAGCAATGGAGAAAAGACAGTTTCCTTTGCTTTTTTTTTTTAGTACTTTAAAAAAATAGAAAATTTTATGAAGGACATTGGAAAAATAGGAGGAAAATCTGGTAGGTTTCTATTTCTTTAATTTTGAGGAATGTACCTAATTTTTCTCATTTTTTTTTGTGTCCTCAGTATAGAATGCTGTTATCCAGCACATACTAATAGAAAGTCTGGCCGCTCAGTGGTACGTTAGCAGACTTCTTTCTATTGGTATATGCATAATTTACAATGGGTATGCTGGTTGGGCTGTCCAATTGTTTTTGAATATTAATAATCTTTTATTTTATAATTAGTCTTGGATGTCTCCAACTGGAGTAACAATTTTATACCCCTGATGCTGACTGGTATTCTGCCTCCTTCCCTGAGTTCAAACCACAATGTTAACGATAACATAAGAGTGCTGATATTTAATACTGAATTGTAAAAATGAAACTTATGCCTGTCACTCGTATGCTTTACTTAAATTCTCTACTGCCTTTATTCACATACATCACATTCTCAAAGTTATTTTAATTAGAGATGACAATTTAAACATTCATTCATTATTCTGATTATTTTTTGTGCTTTCCTCTGACATTTGGGTCCCCATTTATTAGTCTGTATATTACTAAATCAGGTAGAAATGCTGCAGTGCTTTTATTTTTAACAGCCAGATGTAAAGCAGCAACCATAATATGAGATGATCTATGGCCCAGGTGCCTAAGAATTAGATCTTGCACAGCTGCCTCATATTTAATTTCCTTTCCTTTGTAAAGGATGACTCTGTTGGGCGAGCAGGATTATTGGATTCCAAACATCAGCTGTAAATGAACACAACTGTAAACCAGTGCTGACATTCTTTTTAATTATAAATTTTAACGACCTGATGCAAATGAAATTCTAATTAAATACCACAGGATATGGCAACTATTGCTGAACCTTACCTATCTCGACTGCTGTTCCATAGTGGTACAGGCTACGTCTCATCCTTTCCAAATATGCCATTCATCTTGCAGCAGTGCTACTGCTTTCACTTATATAATATTTTACTTTATGTTTTGTTATTATTCCTTATTATACGGCTTCGATAATGTTTTCAGTGCAACATCTCTCAAATGCAAACTGCCATTGTTTAGTTCTATGCACAGCTACTTTAATGCTGAAACTAACTTAGTATCAACTCCTCTTTCTACTCCTTTTTTTGCACATTTTTACCCATGCTGTCACCCATCATCTCCCTGCCAGCCAACTGACCCTTTGTTCCCCTTCACCAGGGTGAGGCTGAGGGTTGATATGGATCGGCCATCATTTAGACAGTCATCAGAAGCAGTTCACATTTTTTTTTTGTTTTTTTCTCCTTGACCCTAGATGCACAAACTCAGCTATATACTGGAGTAGGGCATGCAATCTGTTGTCCACAGAAGACGACCCCTCACTTTCACAAGAGGCATTCTCTCCAATCAGTTCAACCTTCCACTCAGAGCAAGAGTGGTGGTCCTCCTGGTCTCTTAATAGGGAGATCATACTGCCCAATGTGCCCTCGAGTCTGCATAAACTCCCAGTCTCCTTGCAGAGATGATCAGGCTAAACCTTTCATTCCCTCTCTCTACTTGCCTGACTCCTCCAGTGCCGACACAACTAATCAAACCGTGTTCACCTGGATCTCAGTAAACGCTCCACTCATCTGTGCCTCTGAGTAAGGATCCTCCCCCCAACTCCTTAAAAACTTAACCCAGAGTTACACAGCAATTGTGACGCCTATGCAGTTTTTTTTTATCTCTGGTTATTGTCTGCAATCTAACACCCCTCAGGAATGTGCCTACTATGCACCTTCAGTGCTGAAATTTCCCTCCCCACTCCCCATTCCTACTGCCAGTAGGTCAGTGGTCAGAATGTTTTCTTTTTTCTGCAGTGCATTTTATGTACTTTCTGGCACTTGCACGAAAAAATACTCTCACCACTGCCTTTGTCTCACTACTGTGCGAAGATCATTCTTACATCTCTGTATTGAAATGCAAATCTGAGGAATTCCAGACAAATGTTTCTACAGAATAATCATCAACTCCAAGGCACATAAATGGAACAACTTTATTAGAAATTAGTTTGGGCCAAGACTTAAGTGGACACACAAAGAGAAATACTGCTGTCTTACACCAACAATCCCAACAACTTAACACTGCACCTCTGAATACTGCTTACTTTACTATTCTTACATGGAAAAAGTCACCCTCATCCTTGACCTGACCTACTAATTTATTTAACATCTTACTTACCTCTTCATCTGAACAATACAAGACTATGCAGAGATTATAAACAGTAAATGTGAAGGCAAGGCAGAGAGAATTAAGAACAGGTTCCCTGAATTCTAATGCTGTAATGCATGTCATACCTCAGATGTGCTTATCACTCACTGAAACACAGCTAATAACAGCTGCTTCCAATTCAGAATTTCAGGTACAATGAGTAGCACTACTTCAGTCCAGACAGAACTCTAATAAAAAGTGAAGACATTGCACTGCTTGCCTCTGGCAACTATCAGGATGTCTTCTTGTCTGCTAAACCTTCTACTGTCAAAAGAATTTGAAGTCACATTCACTTCATTTCCTGTTGGGTGATGTAAACAAGTTATTTAAGGATGTATGCACCTTAACTCTAAGGAAACATAAAAGCCACTAATCACTTTGGAACAAATTAAAATCTATAGACAAAACAAGATTATTCTACATGAAGATTTGAAGTGGGTCTCTCCCCTCAGACTTTCACATATTCTGCAAGATCATTACTCTTCCCTGTTACCTGGAGCACAACTCTAATCCCACAGACTACAAAGACAACAACTTGTATTAAGAGTGCTGGCATCATGTCTGACTCCTTGAGCGACAGCTCCCCAGTTTTTTTTGCATACAAAGAATTAACCTTGTCCAAATAAATTCCTCAACTCTACCGTCAAGTACAATTCCACATGTAACATGTCTCACTTCCTTAAGCAGTCTATATGCATGAATTGGTCAACCATATACCATCTTCCCAAGTTAAATACAGCTCTAACACATTTCTGATACTGTTAAATAAAAACACTTATTACCCAAGTTTCTGACACAAAACACATGCAAAATGCCACCTCTGCAAGCTGATTATACCTAGTCTATGAAACTTCATGAAGGTAAACTGAACAGGACAAAAATGCAAATCTTCTTGACTTCGGCTGGGTTACAATAAATACAGGCCATAAGTGTGACATCAATGCTGATGTTGCAGGTAGCTGCTGATTACAGAGTGGTGGCTGTCTTCAGGCACACATCACTGCCTTTTTTCATTTTTTTTAATCAAACAGCACCATTAAATCCATTTGTAAATTTTAAAACCAATTATGAAGCTTGCTGTCCATTTGCCAACATTCACAACCCTGTTAGAAAAAGCTTTCTGATGTCTAACAAGGTATTACCAGGACCATGCAGGGCCTAGCCTCTTTCAAGTGAATGAAACTTCACCGCAGCATGCTTTTTAATGTCATTATGACTGCATACAGATAAAATAACTTAAAAGCTTGATTAATGTAACTTCTAAATAAAGCTGTTAACATGACTGCACAGTGATAAAATGTGTCTGGAGACGTCGGCTACCAACACATGTGGGTGGCTGCTGCCCTGATAAACTGTAACAAATTACCTTTAAAGAATCAAAAGCATTCTGGAAAATGACTGACTTATTTGAAAGGGACTTGTGTTTCAGTTTCATTTACTACGGTAAGAGAATCTACCATACAGGGAAGGCTCAACACTTTTTCTAAGGAACCTACACAAATGTTCTCCAACCTCCCTGTTTACCAAAGGCCAGTCTAAACTATATAACAAATATCCCCACCCTCTATGTTACTTCAAAGGAATACGTATGCATCAGCAAAAAGAATGCCACTAATCTAAGGCATATGCCATCCCCAATGCTACACTCTACATCTCCACCACCCCCTTCCCCTTACTCTAATTGTCCTACAGTTTTCTGAAGCCATCAGAAATGTTACATCCCACTATGCCCTCAGTAAACTAATTTTAGCAGCCCACCAATCTTTCAGTGAAACAGAACTTTATTATATCTGTCCTGAATATGGCCCCATCTACCAACCACCTGGGACATCTTCTGCCAATCCCACCCATCCTTTCTCCTTACTTTTACCTCTTCAGTGTATGTTTTACAATTCTGTAGACCTAGAGCTTTTTAGCGAATTAAGTCAGCTTTCTACTGAACAAGACTAATACATTGTTCATGTATATGTGCAAGGCTTGCTAACCACACACTTCAACTTGACTTCTCATACTGTCATACTGTTAGTGCAGTGCTTGCCAATGTTATTAGCGATTCCTTTCCTATATAGTAGTACCATAGCTATGGAATGACGAAGGAGACATCATCTGCATAAAACTAGGCCCACTTCACTTTTTAATCCATTCTCGGTAAGTGGAAGAATGGTGCATATGCAATTCCCAAACGCATTGAAACCTCTGGGCTGTTTAATGATAAGCTACAGGGGTTATGATGTGGACTTGGAACTGATCCTACATGTATTAAGGCAACTGATTTGATACCCATGATAAACAAACAGTGCATAAGGGGTCCTTCACCTCTGATCTGGAAAGAAGCATCTTATTCTTTAAATCACCATCTGACAGTCATCAAGCTGTTTCAGTTTGGTCTCGACAATCACAGATGAGGGTGTTTAACTAATCACATATGAGACAACCAATTTAAAGACAGGAAATTATCTCTAATCTAAACAGGCTGCAAAGAAAAGTCCCCAAATGCCCAAAACTAGGCCGCCTCTTTTTTTACTGTCTCTGTAAATCAGATGTGGACATGTAATAATATGAAACGTACAATACAGCATGATGTAATAACATGAAACGTACAATACAGCATGATGACAACTTCAGCTTGCAACACTGAATCTGCTGCTATGACTCTGTAGGGTAGTCTTCCAAAAGGAATGCTCTTCTTTGGAATTTTACCAATCTTAGGTCAGACTTTACAGCAATGGTCTCCCTATCAAAATGGCCGTGTTACACAATATTACTGATAAAAGCACTAAAGTAACCATATTTCACATTGCAGCAATTTCAAAAGGATAAGTTAGTAATGTACTCAAGGCACACAAACAAGACTGCATTCAAATATAGAGCTGTCCATAAATGTAGACATTCAAGCAAATTCACTGTTGCAGTAGTAACACTTTGGGATTTCCTGCTGCAAAATCCCTTGGCTAGCCTGAATATCAGTGACTATATTCCCCCCCTCCTCCAAGCCTGGTGGACACCCACTCCTCTGACATCAACATGTCAGGGTATAAGAGTCATTGGACAGAGCCCTTTTCTTAGGTTCTTTTTGCCCTCAGAGGATTGGAACCCTACTCTACGTGCCCTAGGTCAGGAGCACCACCCATCCATACTGACCCCAGCAGGGCTAGGGTAAAGGAGATCTGTAAGGTAATGTAGATCTGGAGGCAACCTAAAGGAGACAGATACAGTTGGTCCATCCCAACCCATAACAAAGACAGAGAAAGGAAATTTAGATTATTGCAACAGTAAAGACACTCAAGCATCTATATTTACAGTAAGGGGACACAACTGTATTATGTTTATAGTGTTTCACAGTTGAGGTAAGGGGGGACTGCCAAAAATATACGATTACTGGCTGGGGAAAGAGAGAGTACTGCTGAAGAAAGAGCCCCTGCAGAGCTGTAAAGGCAAACTCAGCTCTCGCTATATAAGGAGAAGACAGTTTCTGTATTGTTTGGTAAAGTGCAACCTAAAGACCAGGTGGCTGCCTCTAGGATTTCTTTGGTGGGTACTCTCCTGATAAAAGCAGCTGTAGTGGCTTTGGCTCTGGTGGAACTGGGTTCTAATTTGGTCTGGCACTTGCTTGCCATGGTGCATGTAGCAAAAGCTAATACTGTTAGAGATCCATTTATAGATAGTCTGTTAACTGGTTTGTCCAGTTTATTGGGTATAATGGCCACAAAAAGTTGTTTCTGAATAGTCTTTGTCTTGTCAAAGTAAAACCTGAGCTGTCTGTGTACATCCAAAGAATACAAGGTTCGCTCTCCCATGTTTTGTGGGTTTGGGAAAGAGGCAGGGAGATGTGCACTTTAATTCAGGGAGAGTTCAATAACCACCTTTGGCATAAAAATGGGGTTGGTCCTCAGACAGGCTCTGTCTGGGTGAAATCTGAGGAAGGGCTCCTTACACATCACTGCTTGCAACTCAGAGATTCTCCTAGCTGACACGATGGCTACCAGAAACAGTTTTCGTTGTTAATGTTTAATCTCTGAAGAGGTTCCCAGTTCAAAAGGGGACAGGGTGAACTTCTCCAATACAAACTGAGGTCCCAGGAAGGAGCGGACACCCTCCAGGGAGAGCCTTAAGTGGACGATACACTTGAGAAACTGTTTCACCATGGGATGAGAAAACAGATGGAGCTGCATAGGCAGGCAGACATGGCAGAGGCATGAATTTTGATGGAGGAGTAAGACTGCCCTTGGAGAAGAGCTACGCTTGGCAAGTCAGAACCAAGGATATGCTAGCTAGTAAAGGTTGTTCCATGTTGTAATGGTTAACAGTCTGGACTTGAATCCAGAGATCTGAGTTAAAATCTCAGTGGAACCTTTTTTTCTTTCTATTTATCCACTAAATGTATTGGGGACTGGTATAACGGTTAACGTGTTTGCCTTGAACCCACAAGATACAGGGTTTGATTCTCACCTTTGAAAGAGAAGTCAGCTAGCCAAGTATTTGCAAATGAACCTATGAAACCTTAAGTATGGCACCAAACAGTAATTTGTTTCCATTTTGAGATGTAGGATTTCCTAATACTAGGTTTTCTGACCTTTTTTAGCATACCTAAGTTGTCCTTGTGTAAGAACTGGCTCTGTGTAATAAGCAGTACATCTTCAAGCTGCCAGTTTCAGGGTGTATAAGTTGGGGGTGTATGGTGGTTCCTCTGATATGCACTGGTCACGCTGAGTCAGAGTCTCCTTGAAAAAAGTAGAAGCATCCAAAGACAGTCAGGTACTGGACAATAGCCTCTTGGTGTCAAGAGAGTCTAACTAGGCTTGTGATTGTCAAAGGGGGAGAGAAATGTTCACAGTCTCCACCAATAACAGAGTATGTGTCTGAGGCTTCTGGAAAGACCCTTTTAGACTTCATCATGCTGTTAGCTCCCTCGATGTCCGCAGGAGCTGAAGGATTTGGGCATTAGATGGTTCCAGACTCTGGTTTCTTACTTCTGTTCCAGACCTACTGATGGGGAAGGTGGAATCCCCATAACATAGAGGAATCAACTCACTTCTAGACACCATAGTTTCAGCATACATACACACAACTCACAACACTTTCCTGTTAATTGTTCTCTCACTTATTACACAACTGTCAGACCATACCTTTGGACATTAAATACTTTTGAATGAGATTTTTTTATTATTCTTATTTATAGGGAACCACACATTTAGGAAGTAGTCCACAGTATTTTAGCATTTTATACTGTTTTAATTATTCAACTATGCAAGTGACTATGTTATTTGTAACATTCACATTTTTTACATTTATATTCATATGTAATGTCATTGCTATGTAATTAACATTTTAGGAATGTACTTGATAGTATTATTTAATAAGTGTTACTGCTTAATCAATTAATTAATTTTAATTGATCGATTAATTGAAGACAGATCAACTTACAAAAGCAGTTTTGTTTCGAGGCACTTTACTCTGAAGAAGCCCACGGAATGATGGGTGAAAGCACTCAGTATAACTTTGATGTAATAAACAGTTGGTGTATCTTTTGGCAGTGTCGTGGAGTTTTTACTTATGTATAGGGATAAAGTCTGATTACAAATCTAGGTGACCCAGGTTCCGTTAGCAGCAGCAGCTTGGGAATCTGAGATGCAGCAATAGTAAAAATGGTCATATCTATCCAAGGAGGGGAAGCAAGCAAAGGCAACTCTTGTTTTGGCTCTCTAGCAGAGGCAGAGGCTGGGGCTGGGCAAGGGAAAGGTATATTAAATGGGAATATTGGGGATACTGGCTGAGTTGCTGTGGAGGTGAAATGGGATGCTGCATGTCCCTACTACACATCTGCCCACTGGGCACAGCTGTATGTGTGGGAGGGGTAATGGGAGATTAGGGTTTATAGGAACTTCCTGCAGCGGAGTATGTCCAGAGGTGTTGAAGAGAGCTCAGTACACCCACTGGATGAGAAGAGGCAACAGAGGCAGCTTATGATCACCTCTGGGGGTGCAATACAAAGAAAAAAATCTCTTACTCCCAGCCCAGAGCAAAATCCTAGGGCATGGGGGTGGTTAAGGGACCACCAGCTCCTCTTACAAATAGAATTATCTAAAATAAGATTTGCTGTCCTGAAAGCGCCAGTACTTCATTTTAAAAGTCATGTAATTGGAATAATGATCCTACTTTTCAAAACATTTTGTGTGTGTGGGGGGGGGGTACAGTAAAGTTATGACTGACATGGTGAGGAATTCAGATTTTATACAGCTTTGGCCTTGCTTGATCTCTCTATGGTGTTTGATAATGCAGCTCATGGGACCCAGCTGAAGCACTGTCACAGTCATGTGATTTGCCTGTTATGTCTTGTGCCACTCTCAGTGACTTGTATTGAGGGTGCACACCTGTTGCAATATGGGGAGCCATAAGCCTCTATTTCAGCTTCATTACTGCTCACATTATCCATGATACCACTGAGGCAGTTTGTGTATGTTACATGTATTCTGTATCAGTGTTCCATAGGTGATATAAATGTGCATTTCTTTTTCAGGATAAGAAGTTCAGTTTTACCAACATAGAAAACTTCATGGATTCCATGATGGATAAATAACAGTGGATTTAATCTTAATGCAGCAAAGATAAAAGCTAAACTAGAGCATGCCATGGTCCAGCCACCATAGGCTTCATATGAACTCTCTTATACTTGGAGGGTCAATTATATTGCTTTGCTGTCACCATAGGTCCAATTGACAGCTCCTGTCAAAGTAACTTACTTCCATTTGAAAAGAACATCACTAGGATTAAACAGGTTATTCCATCATAGGGCATGACAACTCTTGGCTTGTGCAAAAGTACTATCAGAGGTTTTCAAATTTTAACCTTACCCACATAACATGGGGACAGAAATGCACAGCAAAGAGTTCTGTTAGGCTTCTATAGGTTCCAGTGTATTATTCCAGTGTTATGAGATCTGGACTGGCTGCTGGTGACAGCTTTGTTAGGTTTAAGATTCTTAGTTTAGCATTTTTAGAACTGCACAATCTGGTATTAGGTATGTGAAAGCTGCCTATGCTCTATACTCTGAGATGCCCACTGGGGTCGTCAGAACAGTCTGCTAGCTGTTCTAAGCATTATATTAGAAAAATGGGTCTTGTCCCCTTTTTATAAAATCATGTACTTCTAATTTGGGCCTGGGACTCTAAAGCTCTATTCAGAGTTTCTTTATGTATTATTTTAGAAGAGTCTTCTTAAATTGTAGGAGGTCTTTCAATGTTTTTTTTCCCAGTTTTCATTTTTAACTGCAATTATCACTTTACTGTCTTTTTAGACTGTATTAGCCATGTGTCATTTGTTGTTCATCTGTATTAAAATACAAAGTTAGAAAGTTATACAAAAATAACTGCACAGTCAAAGAAAGAAACAAATAAACGGCCAACCTTTGCACCGACTGCTGAAAGTACACAATGGTTTCATTCTACTGTGTTGATGTTATATTCTTACTTCATACTACATATATTTGACTTTTTTATTACCTAGGTATATTACTTTGCACTTCTGTGTAATGAATCTCAGCTGCCACATGTGACATTTTCTCTAGTTTTTTTTCCATAATTTGTTCTTATCCTAGTACCTCTCCGTCTGTATTTACTCTGCTGCAGATTTTTGCGAGGTGTGGAAAGAAGCTTAACATTTCCACTAGTCCCCCTGCAATGACACTTATATGGACACTGGATGACTGGTCAGAGAATAACCCTAAAGTAGATGACTTGTTATTTCCCTTTTCTCACAGCATACTTCACATATTATTACTCTCAAAGCATTGTTTTCCACTCAGCTGTTTTAATATGGAGACCACTTTCAGACACCTCTAAAATTACATGTGCCCACTCTCTCCCCAAAGTACATTAAGTGTTTGACCCAGTAAGACAAAACAAGACTTGTAAGCTGGTGGATATTATGGCTTACATAAAAAGTCAAAATGTGCACTCTGGCAATACACCTCCGCCACTACTGTTCCTTTACAATTTTGTGCAGCTCTTTAGCAAAAAGCTTTACAACCTGTTTAATAAAAGACATGGCCAGAAATTTGACTCTATCCAATGGTGATGTCTCCACAGTGATACTGTGAAACTGTGCAGTGGTTTGTCCATTAAAACCCATGTATGCAGCCATACTCTAACCCTGCATTAACATAACTAATGGATAACTTGAACTGACCTTGGTGTAAACAAAATCAGATTTTTTTTAGATTAATTAGCAACATGTCCTCCCTGCGGTTGAGTGATGTTTAAAGACATGCAGGTAGGTGCGTGTGTGAATGGGTGTGCTTTCTCTGAAGGTTGGGCTTCGGGCTGGCAACTCGGCTCCATAAAAATCCACTGCCAATCATTAGCAGACCGGAGTTCCGCTGTGGTGACCCCTAACAGGGAAAAGCCGAAAGACATTACTTTTTTTTAGTAAACAAACAAATCAAAATTAGAATTATGGGAATACCTCTCAACCTCAATACGAAAAATCTGGACAAAGACAAAAATAATGGGAATAATGAATTATACTTTTCAGTGGGAGTGGGAGTAGGAGTTATGCCATGAAGAGTCAGAAAAGCTCAAGGGAAAATTAAGTAAATTGTTCATGTTGTGTGGTTACTGGAATATCTCTGTTTCTACAAAGGACAAAACACTGACGTGAGGCAGTTATGACCTGCACAGTCTGGTCTGTTTGCACATGACTTTTAAGGAAGGCAGAAGCTTTTATTTATGGTTCAGGTTCTAGTGACATATGTCTGGCTGCCTATTTACTTCTGCTTTAACTTTTAATGCTTACCACTTCTTGTCACAAACCAAGGAAAATGTATGCTGTTTGTTTCTACAACTTGCGTATCCTATTCCCCCATAAATTACACCAATTTTTTTCCACAGACAAATTATACTAGCACATAATTAATGTGTTCAAATGCATGTAAATTACTGACCAGCTTAATATGTAAAAATAAAAAAGAAACTGGTAATGCTAATAAGTAAACTGGCATGGCTATGCTGTTTATTTATTTATTTATACTGAAATGTTTTTATAAAGTTTGAACATGCACCACATCATGTGATGCCAAAGGCCATCTAATGTTTGTTGTAAAAACAAAGTCCATCATTTAATGAAGTCCCTCCTAAGAATATATATAAGCAGGCATGGAAAATAGTTTGTGGTTGTTTCTCATTTTAAAACTCTGGCTTTTGCTTAAATTAAGTCCATAGGATGGTGCTTTATGTCTGGAAAGATTAATCCTGAATTTGTACAACAACAGAAAAAGAGACTACTTTATTGCTCAGAAACAATTATCCCTTTAACTCGAAGCATGGTGCAGCCATGATAGATGTTTCCTTCCTTCTCTCACCACTTAGGATTTTCAACAAAATCTAGTAACAAAATTCACAGCAGCCTACTCAAAGATTAATATCAGCTTGATTTGCAGTCACTAAAGTAGTTTTCCTCCCATAAATCCTATACAGATTTCCAATCACATCTTCCTCTTACAGCACTAATGCACAATAAATTTAGATGTAGTCAATGAATTACAAAATGTATGTACAAGACTTGTGAAAGTAAATGTATATCTATAAATGCCCTTTATTGTACTTTTTACTTACTTATCTATTGTACTTCTAAATCTATAGAATACATCTTTTTACTTCTTAATCAACTTAAAAGCATAATATCTTATACTGCTACTGCAGCTGTTAACATTTATTTCTATATTTCACAGTGTAACAAATTAATTTTGTTGATACCTGTACCTGAAATGTTGAATATAAATGTTTGCTCTTCTTTTGTATAGGGATTTCCCTCTCAGGTCTCCTCTGAAAATGGTGTAGATCACAACAGAACTAATCCAATAAACAAAACCACATCATCATCGTCATCAACAACCCTCATTTCACCATTTTCTACATAGGGTCGGGGTGTGACATCAACTGTCAGTATCTCTCTCAATTCTGTGCCATTCTTCTACCTTCTTCATCATCACGCCTGACAGTCGCAGATCTTCTCTCACACATTCCAACCATATACTTGCTGGACATCCTCAATTCCTCTTGCCTTTTTCTTCTCCCTCAAATCATCTTCACCAAATTGTCTTCTACTTTCTTGCATAATGTGCCCAGTATGTGTCCTACCACCTCGTCTCAGGCATTTTGTCTCCAACACTTCTAGCTTCCTCAACTGCTCTACCTTCACTGCCCAGGTTTGGGTACCAAAAGTAGTACTGGTCGTACCACTGTTTTGTACACCTTACTTTTCAACTTCTTTAGAATTCTGTTGTCATAGGTTCATAGGTAAGTACTAGGCTATTTGCCCAAGGGCATTTATAAGCCTAGCAAGAATATGTTGGCTTTCGCCACCCTCAGATTAGTCCCCTGTGCCTCTGTCCAGCAGAGCCACTATACCCCTAACACTCTGTGCCATTTGTCTGTAGTCCTTATGATTCTAGCGTCAATCTCCTCAGTCAGACTTCCCTTCTCCTCAGCAATCCCCTTTCAGATACCTGAAGCTGTTAACTTGTTCCACTATTTTCCATCTATCTTCATTTTCAGCTTCTTCTGATTTCCTTCATTTACTGCCATGACAACTGTCTTGTCTAACCTCCATTTCATCCCTTATCCATTCAGTTTTTCATTTCAATTTCCCTATAAT